>NC_092873.1:230073866-230373866 GCF_028372415.1 Notamacropus eugenii | reverse complement strand
GAAAGCTCTTTCACCTGTGTGAGAGGGAAGCATGGTCTGGCCCCAACCCTGGCCCCAGGCAGCTGTAGCATTCACTTTTGGAGCCCTCTGCCTAAAGACCCCAGGGGAATCAAGCAGTTGATCTGGATCTCAGCCCTGACTGGCAATCCTGGGGCGAGGAGGAACGCTGGCTGGCATGGTGGAGCAGGTGGTAGCTGCAGAGTGGGAATCCTACTTGCAGTTCCAGGACAGAAATGAGTGCTCGTGGTTGCTCACAGACCAGAGCACAGGCCAAGAGAGGAGGAAACTCCTCTCCCTTGATTGTGCCACTTTGGAGGAACTGAGAACTTACAGGTCCTTAGAGTATACTCTCCACTTGACAAAGGACTCAAAAATCAAGTAACTGGCTGGGAAAATGCCCAAAAAGGGAAAAAAATAAGACTATAGAAGGTTCCTTTCTTGGTGAAAAGGTATTTTCTTCCATCCTCTTGGATGAGGAAGAGCAAAACATACCATAAGAGCAAGACATCAAAGTCAAGGCTTCTATATCCAAAACCTCCAAAAAAAATGCAGTGGTCTCAGGCCATGGAAAAGCTCAAAAAAAGATTTTGAAAATCAAATAAAAGAGGTGGAGGAAAAATTGAGAAGAGAAATGAGAGTGATGCAAGAAAATCATGAAGAGCAAGTCAACAGTTTGCTAAAGGAGACTCAAAAATATGCTGAAGAAAATAACACCTTTAAAAACAGACTAAAACAAATTGCAAAAGAGGTCCAAAAAGTCAGTGAGGAAATGAGAAGAACGCTTTAAAAAGCAGAGTGGGCCAAATAGAAAAGGAGGATCAAAAGCTCACTGAAGAAAATAGTTCTTTAAAAATTAGAATGGAGCAGATGGAAGCTAATGACTTATATGAGAAATCAAGAAATTATAAAGCAAAACAAAAAGAATGAAAAAATAGAAGACAACGTGAAATATCTCGTTGGAAAAACAACTGACCTGGAAAATAGATCCAGGAGAGACAATTTAAAAATTATGGAACTGCCTGAAAGTCATGATGAAAAAAAGAGCTTAGACATCATCTTTCATGAACTTATCAAGGAAAATTACCCTGATATTCTAGAATCAGAGGGCAAAATAAATATTGAAAGAATCCACTGATCATCTCCTGAAAGAGATATGAAAAGAAAAACTTCTAGAAATACTGTAGCCAAATTCCAGAGTTCCTAGGTCAAGGAGAAAATATTGCAAGCAGCCAGAAAGAAACAATTTGAGTATTGTGGAAATACAATCAGGATAACACAAGATCTAGCAGCTTCTACACAAAGGGATCAAAGGGTTTGGAATATGATATTTCAGAGATCAAAGGAGATAGGATTAAAACCAAGAATCACCTACCCAGAAAAACTGAATGTAATACTTCAGGGTAAAAAAAAAAAAGAATTTCAATGAAATAGAGGACTTCCAAACATTCTTGTTGAAAAGACCAGAGCTGAATAGAAAATTTGACTTTCAAATACAAGAATCAAGAGAAACATGAAAAGGTAAACAGGAAAGAGAAGACTTAAAGAACTCATTAAAATTGAAATATTTACGTTCCTACATAAAAAGATATTATTTGCAACTCATGAGACCTTTTTCAGTATTAGGGTAGTTAGAGGGAATATATACATATATGTAGGTGTATATGAGTATGTATGTATGTGTATATTATATATGTGTATGTATGTATATGTACATGGGTATATGTATATGTGTGTGTAAGTGTATCTATCTATATACATATACATATACATATACATATACACATACATATAGACAGAGGGCACAGGGTGAACTGAATATGAAAGCAGAACACCTTAAAAAATAAAATTTGATGTTGAATGGAATGTACTAGGAGTAAGAGAAAGGGAGAGGTAGAATGTAGCAAATCATCTCACATAAAAGAGGGAAGAAAGAGCTTTTACAATGGAGGGAAAGAGAGGGGGAGATGAAAGAAAACAACTGAACCTTACTCTCATAGGGTTTGACCACACACTCAATTGAATATGGAAATCTATTTTACCCTGCAGAAAGGAAAGGGGGAAGGAGATAGGAGAGGGAAGATAATAGCAGGGACAGCAAATTAGGGAAAGGGATAATCAGAAGCAAACACTATTGTGGGAGGACAGGTCAAGGGAGAGAATGGAATAAATGAAGGGCAGGATAGGACAGAGGGAAATGTGGTTAGTCTTTTACAACATAACTATTATGGAAGGGCTTTGCATTGTTGCACATGTATGACCTATATTGAATTACTTGTTTTCATAATGATGGTCGGTGGGGAAGGAGGGAGAGAATAACTCAAAGTTTTAAGAACGAATGTTAAAAATTGTTTTAGCATGCAACTGGAATATAAGCTATACAGGCAATGGAGTATAGAAATCTATTTTGCCCTACAGGAAAATAGAGGGCAAGAGGGATGGAAGAAAGGTGAGTCATAGAAGGGAGGACAGACTAGAAGAAGGGGTGGATGGGATGCATACTGTACTGGGGTAGGGTGTGGGGAGAGATGGGGAGAAAATTTTGAATTCAAATTCTTGTAGAAGTGAATGTTGAGAACTGAAAACCAAACAAATTATAAAGAAAAAAGGAAAATTTCCAACCCAAATATGTTTAGATTAGCAATACCACTTTTGGTGCTTAAATAATGATATTCTTAACAAAAGCTTATTTACATAAAGTGTTTTGTAGTCCCCAAATATTTTATGTAGTTGAGTGCAACTCACACTCATTTACACTCCAGCACAAATTCTCATTAGACTCTTCAATCTTATCATTCCCTTTGATTTTTTTTTTTTTACCCCAGGGAAATGAATCCTACTCTGATTTTCAACCTATTTTCACTATCAATGGCTTCCACATTTGTCATGCGGATAAGAAAAGCTGTGCTATCTGCCTTGCAGGGTGATTGTGCAGATCAGATGAAATTAATGTACCTTACTCACTCTAACCTGCTCTCATATTGGGAAGTCCAGCAAAAGATGACTACGACTAAAATTTTCTCAGATTTTTAGAAGCAAAATTATTTTGATTCTCTTCCCCTAAACCTCCTTCAGAAAATAATCATTATTCTGAAGACTCTTGAGCCCCAACTAATATGTTTCTATGTACACAAGCCAGCCATTCACAGCAATAATGAGACACATGCTATTACCTAAGTGCCTGGCACATAGTAAGTGTTTAATAAATGCTTCTCTCTCTCTCTCTCTCTCTCTCTCTCTCTCTCTCTCTCTCTCCCCCCATCCCCCTCTCTTTCTCCTTCTGTCTCTCTCTCCTATGATTTCTATTTAGATATTAAAGTGCCCAACATATTTAATAATGTTCTGAGAATGATAATGTATTTTAGATTCCCATCAAAGATGACTTTGATGCTCTTTAAGCAATTTGCTTTCAAAATCTCTACTTTAATCAGAGTGAATTCTGGCCTGGAAACTATACATCATAAAATATATTTCACTCAACATTTATTACATATAACATTAGCCATTTGGTGGTTTTTTTTTTTAATGTTTAACAATCACTGCCATACAATTGAGATTTTATCCCCCCCACACCTACCCCCCACTACCCCCCTCCCTCCCCATGACTGCATACAATTCTGTATAGGTTCTACATATACTTTCTTATTGAGTATATTTTCACTATAGTCATGCTATGTAGTCAGACTAAAATAAATGAAAGAAATCATATAACAAATCAAAACATGATACACAAACACATCCACATACACAGACATGATCTGCTACATTTTGTGAATGACTTCCATATTTCTTTCTCTGAGTGTGGAAGGCATTTTGCCTTGAGAACCACCTTTGGGATTTTTTTTTTTTATAAGAAGTTTTTGCGTTATTACAAAATTCCAAGTCTACCAGAAAAAACTCTCGCACACTGTGGTCATTGCTGTGCACAAAGTTCTCCTGGTTCTGCTCCTTTCACTCAGCATCAGGTCATATAAGTCCTTCCAGGCCTCTCTGAAGTCTTCTTGTTCATCATTTCTTATGGCACAATAGTACTCCATTACATTCATATACCATAATTTATTCAGCCATTCCCCAATTGATGGACATCCCCTTGACTTCCAGTTTTTGGCAACTACATAGAGTGCTGCTATAAATATTTTTGTACATGTGGGACCCTTTCCCATTTTTATGATCTCTTGGGGATATAGTCCTAGTAGCGATATTGCTGGATCAAAGGGTATGCACATTTTTGTAGCCCATAGTTCCAAATTGCTCTCCAGAATGGTTGGATGCGCTCGCAGCTCCACCAACAATGAATTAGTGTTCCAACTCTCCCACATCCTCTCCAGCATTTATCATTTTCTTGTTCTGTCATGTTTGCCAATCTTATAGGCGTGATGTGGTACCTCAGAGTTGTTTTGATTTGCATCTCTCTAATCAATAGTGATTTAGAGCATTTTTCATTTGGTGGTCTTAAAATTGGTCTTTCAATAATTAAAGGGTTCTTACCCGACCCAAATGTCCAAAAATAATCATACAATACCTTCATGGCCATAACACAATGTTTACAAGATTTACACAAAATTTATAACTTTTTTTTGTTAACTATGGTTAGGATCTGTTACAATTTTGTATAATAATTCTCCAGTACAAAGCTCTAACTTTTAACATTGTCATAACAATAGTATTTCCTTTGGGGAATTAAATTTAAGCGATCCTCAAAAGTTAGCCCCTCACATTATTGAATTATATGATGGCATGTAATCCATTACCACTAATTTGGTTTCACTGCAAGTCATCTAACCCTAACTGAGGTAAAGAGGGGTTGTTTAATGAAAAAACCACATGCACATATACGTACAACACAGAATGTTCTGAAAAATGTCTTATTCTAATGTACAGGTGGTAGCCCAGACTATCAGCTGCACACGTGTACATTTGAAAATTATGTCCCTGAAAATTATAAATAGTTCTCGCTCCTTTGTGGTTATGAACATAGTTTTGGTATCATGAGTTCTTTGAAATGTCAAGATGCAAATAATTTTTTTTCTTCCATTCAATAGTACCTACAGAATTTACAGTTCTTTTTTGGCAGTCAGCATCCAACTTAACTCTATCCAAAATATGTTAGTTGAATTGCTATTTGTTCACATTTGAAATTTTGTTCTATACATAAAAAAATCTTTTATTTATTTATTTATTTATTTTTAATTTAACTTTTAACATTCATTTTCACAAAATTTTGGGTTACAAATTTTCTCCCCTTTTATCCCCTCCCCCCCCAAACACCAAGCATTCTAATTGCCCCTATGACCAATCTGCTCTCTCTTCTATCATCCCTCTCTGCCCTTGTCTCCATCTTCTCTTTTGTCCTGTAGGGCCAGATAGCTTTCTATACCCCTTTACCTGTATTTCTTATTTCCTAGTGTCAAGAACATTACTCGACAGTTGATCCTAACACTTTGAGTTCCACCTTCTTTACCTCCCTCCCTCTCCACCCCTTCCCTTTAGAAGGCAAGCAATTCAATATAGGTCAAATCTGTGTAGTTTTGCAAATGACTTCCATAATAGTTGTGTTGTATAAGACTGACTATATTTCCCTCCATCCTATCCTGTCCCCCATTACTTCTATTCTCTTTTGAGCCTATCCCTCCCCATGAGTGTTGACCTCAAATTGCACCCTCCTCCCCATGCCCTCCCTTCTATCATCCCCCCCACCCTGCTTATCCCCTTATCCCCCACTTTCCTGTATTGTAAGATAGGTTTTCATACCAAAATGAGTATGCATTTTATTCTTTCCTTTAGTGGAATGTGATGAGAGTAGACTTCATGTTTTTCTCTCACCTCCCCTCTTTATCCCTCCACTAATGAGTCTTTTGCTTGCCTCTATTATGAGAGATAATTTGCCCCATTCAATTTCTCCCTTTCTCCTCCCAATATATTTCTCTCTCACTGCTTGATTTCATTTTTTTTTAAGATATGATCCCATCCTCTTCAAATCACTCTGTGCACTCTGTCTCTATGTATGTGTGCATGTGTGCATGTGTGTGTGTGTAATCCCACCCAGTACCCAGATACTGAAATGTTTCAAGAGTTACAAATATTGTCTTTCCATGTAGGAATGTAAACAGTTCAGCTTTAGTAAGTCCCTTATGACTTCTCTTTGCTGTTCACCTTTTCATGGTTCTCTTCATTCTTGTGTTTGAAAGTCAAATTTTCTTTTCAGCTCTGGTCTTTTCATCAAGAAAATTTGAAAATCCTCTATTTCATTGAAAGACCAATTTTTCCCCTGAAGTATTATACTCAGTTTTGCTGGGTAGGTGATTCTTGGTTTTAGTCCTAGTTCCTTTGACTTCTGGAATATCCTATTCCATGCCCTTCGATTCCTTAATGTAGAGGCTGCTAGATCTTGCGTTATCCTGATTGTATTTCCACAATACTTGAATTGTTTCTTTCTAGCTGCTTGCAATATTTTCTCCCATAAAAAAATCTTTAAACTCTCTTAGTGATTGCCCATTTTGAAGTTAAAAATTCCAGTTTATATATTAGATGCCAAGTTTTACCAATAGTATGTCCTCTACTAGCAAGTATCACAGGTCTTTTTTTATGACCATTACTTTCTTGACATAAAAATACTTTCCAACTTTGCTAATGAACATTCATATGTAACAAGGAGGGCTTCTTTGGGTCAACATAGGCCAAAAATAGTGTATTTGTAAGTTAGTTCACCAAACTTTTAAAAGTATGTTCCCGTTCTTCATTCCAATTACCTCCAAAGGGCTTTCAGGAGTTTAAGAGGCATTGATCTTTCTTGTCATTAGTTTTTTGGGTTTTTGCAATCATGAATCTATGAGTGAGACTGTTGAAAGTTTAGCAATAGTAGTATACATGCTTTACAAACCTTCTATAGCAGCCACTGAATCCCAGTGCAATCCTAAATTTATTTAAATCCTTAGAATGTGGCCATGCTTCTGTTTCTTCTGAAGAAGGACTCACTCCTGACTGAGACTTGCACGTTTAGTAGAGGTTCTATAAAATATGCAATTATCAATTGACAATTTCAGACCAATTACCTTTAACTTTGAACTAGTCTAACACTTTAATACGGTGATGTCATGCAAATACAGTAACATACCTATGAAGTCCATATCACTAACTACCTCTTCCAGAATGAAAAGAGGTAGGTGATGCAGAAGCGCCTTGAAGCACATGCTCAAACCAACAAAATAATGTTGGACATGTGAATCCTGTTCTCTTTGTCTCTCTGTAGCCATAATACTTTGATAATAGCTATTGTCCAAGTCCAAAATAGGAAATTATTGACTTTCTAAGAAATGGTTCAAAACATATTCAACTTAGTATGGGATATTGATCCACTTTCATCCTTTTATTTAATGTTCAATAATCTGCAACTCCAATGGGCTGGCCATGTTGTTTGAATGAAAAATGTATGCTTGCCAAAAAGATTATTTTATGGGCAAGCTCTCACATGGTGGTCAGGAGAAGTCATACAATGACACTCTCAAGTTCTCTCTTAAGAACTTTAGAATTGATTGTGTGACATGGAAGACACTGACACAGGACTACCCAGCATTGTGTGCCCACATCAGAGAAGGTGCTGTGCTCTAAGAAGAATTTCAGTAACTCAAAAGAAACACAAGATATGCAAATCTGGAGAATCCACCCCAAATATTCACATGGACTCTGTGTCTGACCTGGGATAGAGCGCTCTGAGCTTGTATTAGTCTGATCAGCCACAGTCAGACCCACTGTTACTTCCAGCTTAGTGAAGTGATTTTGGTCCTCTGAGAACAGAAGACAATAACCAACCAACTAAACAACCAACAATAATTTGCACAATTCAAATCTTTACAGATTTCCCCCCAATAACTACTATAGGTAAAGAACAAAGACTGTTTTATTTGGTAATGACCTCTTTTAAATGACTTCTAAGATTTCCCATTATAGACAGAGGAATTTTCCATGACTTTTAGAATCTTTGAGGCTAATTTTATGAGTTACTCTTTAGGCATATCTATATCCCACTTTCGTATTAAGAAAATTTTGTTTTCTTGTCCTGAATTGCTCTTTCAAATGGTCCTTTCCTTTTTCAGATGCCAGAGAATCATCAAATTCAAACAGTTTGGGATCTATCATTGATTCAGAGGAATTAATATCCAAATAGTGACCCCTCTACCACTTCCTTCTGTCTTTTTAATGTGTTTCAACACAAACCATGTGCAATGGTAAAATATTTACAGTTTCAATATACTGCTAGATAAAATTTTAAATAAAGTGGTATTATTTCCAATTTAAGCTAACTCAGTAAAAATAGTTTCAGTGTATGGATACATTAATATCTAGACACAGATATGTTAATGTTCACAAGTCTTCTTCTTTCTCAATGTTGACTTCAGTCAATGAACTTTTGGCTCACTTTAATTTTTTTATCACCCCCTAAGTAGGAATAATTTTTACCCAATTTATATGTTCTTAATCCTTCCATAGGGTCTAATGGAAAGTCCCTTAAATGTCAGTCATAGAAAGACTGGAATACAATAGTTACTTGAGACCCAATGTTTAAAATAATGGTATATTTTATTTTCCAGTTGTCACAGTCACCTCAGCATGATGGCCTATGAATACAACTGACTGCTCCTGTGCTATTCTCTTTAAACTGCTTCAACAAAGCTTCTTTTCTGACCCCCTGGTATTTCTTTAATTTTCACTTGCCTCAGCCTCTGCCTTAGCCTTCTATCCTATATCTCCTAGACATGTAATTTTCAGTGCCTTAAAATCAGGGCCTCCTGGTTCTCAGGCATTTATCTTTCACTTAAAGGGTAATCACCCACAAGGGCCATCTCTAGTCATCCTGATCTATATCTTGCCCAGATGGCTCCAGAGGAGAAAGCGAGATTGGTGACTTTGCACAGCCCTTCCTCACTTAAATCCAATTCATTTGCATGTCATGGCATCACCTTCCTAATGTCATGGTCCTATTTGAGAACAAAAGACAAACAGCAAGGTCTGTGATTAGTAGTAGGAGCTGCCCCACTAGAGACCCAACTGGAAATGGCCAGTTGAGCAACACAGATCTCTCCTTCCTTCCTTCCTTCCTTCCTTCCTTCCTTCCTTCCTTCCTTCCTTCCTTCCTTCCTTCCTTCCTTCCTTCCTTCCTTCCTTCCTCCTTTTTTTCTTTCTCTTCCCTTCCCTCTGTCCACATAGAGGATCAGGATCATACCCTTATCTGAGAATGCTCTATCCAAAGGAATGCAAATTTTGATCACTGCAACCTTGCTCGACATCTTGGACTTTAAAGCCTAAATTTTTTTTTTTTTAAGGAGCATACCTTAAACCCAAATCACTCTGGCTTTCACTGAGGGACCAACAATAGGTTCCAGGCCAAGTACCCCTTGGTCATTGTTTGGGCCCTGATTGTTCAGAGTAAATGTAAATAGCAATTGTTTCTGTCTTGGTCAGAAACCCTGAGGTTTCTGATTTTTTTTTTTTTGATTAGGTAAAAGAGGCCATTCTCTGCCTCATTTCTTACCTAACCTTCACTTTCTCTTCCAGAGTCATCTGGGTCCAGTAGATGGACAGAAATCAGAAGGACAGAAGATGGCTCAGGATGCAGTGGGAAATCTTGGCCTTTTTAAGCTCAAAGGCAGGGATCTGTTGTCTAATCTATGAGCTCCAGAGTAAATTGGGTTTAAGGCTTGGTCTTTGAGCAAGAAATCTAGCCAGTAAACCCAAAGGAAAAAAAAAGCAGCTTTTGGCCATGGTAGTGTACCTTCCCCTGGGTAAAGCATGGTAAACAAGAAAAGGGGAGAGGAGAGGAGGACAGGTGGACAGGGGGAGTGGGGGGGAGGAGGGGAAAGAGAAAGGAGGGGAAGGGAGGACAGGAAAGGAGAGGAGAGAAGGGGAAGAGGAGAGAGGAGAGGAGAAAAGAAGAGAGAAGGGGGAAGGGGAGGGGAGGGGAAGAGAAGGGTAAGTAGGGGTGGGCAGGGGGAGAAGTTTTGTTGCCCAGCTGGAACTGGTCAGTTGGGTCCCTAGTGGGCAGCTCCCAGTATTCCAAGGTTTTGGTTTGTCCTTTGTGCTCAAACAGAACCAAGACTTTGGGAAGACTACGCCATGATTTGCAAATGAATTGGATTTAAGTGAGGGAGGGCTGAGCAAAGTCAGCAGCCTCACTTTCTTTTCTAGAGCCATCTGGGTCCAGTGGCCAGATATAGATCAGGACTAGTGAAGATGGCCCACTTTGCACGTGTGTGTGTATGTGTGTGTATTTTTCTTTACTGAATTTCATCTATATTGACAATCACCAAAATACTCCCAATCATACTTTCCCTATCAGATTTCTGAATTTTCTCGCATGAATATAACTTGTTACTATACAGTTAGGACAGCTAGATGACCCAGAGGATAGAGTGCCACGCCTGGAGTCAGGAAGCCTCATTTTTCTGAGTTCAAATCTGACCTCAGACACTTCAGTACCTGTGTGATCCTAGGCAAGTCATTTCCTTGTTTACCTCAGTTTCCTCTTCTGAAAAATGAGCTAGAGAAAGAAATGGCATGCCATTCCAATATCTTTACTAAGAAAACCCCAAATAGGGTCAGGAAGAGTAAGATACAACTGAATAACAACAAAAATGTACAGTTCCACCACCCTATCACCTTTTACCTATCTTGTTTCTTTTGAATAAAGTATATCTGCCTCTTTTTATTAGGACCTTTGGTTCCTTTTCTCTTCCCTAAACATTGTATATCTGTGCAAGGACATTTGAAATCCTCAATTTTATTCATTTCATATGTTTTCACTATTGGCTCCTTTCTTAGAGTTTCTGTCTAGTAAAGTTCCAAATATCTCAGCTATGATTCTTATTCTTTCTTTGTAGCTGCTTTCTCTGGTAGCTCACTGGAGGGATCTCTCTATGTATGTGTCTCTCTAAATGGGCAGTCTTCCCATTCCTCCATCTTTTTCAGATTAAAGTCTCTTCTTTATACTAAGAATATTCATACTCACCATTCATGGGTTTCATCCATATATACTGTAGATCAATTGTGTTTCTTGACCAAATTAGTTTGGGAAATTACAGATATAGAAGCCTGTTTAACATACATGGAGCAGTTCTTTTTTCATATATTGTTTTAAATGAAGGGAGCTAGTATAGTATATTGGGAAATGCCCTAGACTGGGATCTGGTAAACCTGTCTTCTTTTTGTGTCTTTGTCACAAACCAGAAGCTGGCTTTTGTCTTCTCTGGACCTTAATGGACACATCTGTAAAAGATGATGGGGGAAGTTTAACAAGATGATCTCTAAGTTTCTTGCATATTCTAACATTCTATAATATATGCTGTTAATAGCTTGATATATGAGAGAATCAAATCAATACCTAGTAAGCAGAAAAAAGATATGGGAAGAATATTTCAATAACCATTTAGTTTAAATTCAACACGTGTATTATTGGCTTACTAGGTGCAAAGCACTACCCTGGGAGTTGTGAGAAAGACAAAATATAAGAAGACACAGAACCTCCCCTCAGAGAGCTCATAATCTGGTAGAGGGATGCATCAAGAATGCACATTAGTATAATGCAAAAAAGAAAGTGACAATTGTCATAGAAGTACAAGCAAAGTCCTATGGTGTAGAGGAGATGAAAAGAACACTTTGGATTAGAGATAGAGGGAGGTTTCATTTATATTGTTCCCTGAAGTATGAGTAATATTTCAATAGACAGAGATGTGGTGAGAAGGCATTATAAGAGGAAAAAATGACTTGAATAAAGGCATAGGCATGAGAAAATATGGAGCATATTCAAGGAGAGATATCCAGTTATGTTTCCCTAGAGGATAAACCATGAAGAGAAAAAGCATACAGAGATTTCTGACATTTTCTAACATTTCTAACATTTCTTGAGAATTACCAAAACAGAAATGATTAGCCCAACTCACTTTATTAACTGATTTTTATTGTTAATATACTTTGAAGGTTAAGAAATGTGCTCCGATGCATCCATTACTTACTTAGCTAGCATAACAGGGAAAAATAGGTAAATATGAACATGCACTGTATTGGCTACATGACCTTTAATATGTACTAATTCTCTGGATCTCTGTTTCTTCATATACAAAATAATTTGTATTAAAATATCTAAGAGTAATGGACAGAAGACACAGAGAGGTAGATTTAGGCTTGAACATCTTGCTAGCAATAAAGTTGTCCCAAAATTGAATGAGTTGTCTTGCAAGAGAGTATGCTGCTCATTACTGGTATACTTTAAGTAGAGAATGGTTGGATATATTGTTTTCAATGATGAATTGGTCTAGATGACCTCTAAGATCCCTTTCAACTATGATATTTTGTTATCTATAAGGATATTTCTGGCCCCAACATTCTATCATTTTACCCTGTAGACAAGGTATGATGTCTATTGCTTAGAATTCAACATTTATCCAATGGACAAGCTACAGAGCTGCCCAACAGACAGTACAGATGGATAATGGATTGGGTTTAGAGTTTAATAAGAATAGGAGAAAGGGATTGATTGTTTTTGGAAAACTGGAAAACCCTTTTATTGATCCCCAAGTATCCCATAAGAGAAAAGACCCATTTTTTTCAAGACAGACATTTTATCCATGCTGATGTATCATCCTGAGATAAGGAACACCACTGTTTCCAAAGAGCAAGTATCACAGAGGGCAATGAAGAGGTCCATGGTGGATGTGAGCAAGTTATAACATGTAACCAGTGAGAAATCGGAAGAACAGGAGTAAAGGATATCATAGGAGAATTACGAGAAGATGGGCTATTCATGTAAGGAGAACAAATAATGACAAGTAGTTGGCCACCATTCTTCATTGGTAGCCTTGTGATGTCAGGAGAAAGTGAAGGCCTATAGTATGTTAGTAATGAAATCTCTCATAGTGAAATATGGAGAGAGTCATATTGGATGGGCAGGCATAGATGGGTTGTAACATGAATTCTTAGAGGGAACTCCCAAATCAATGAGGTCGCAAATCCATTTGAGCACGTGTACCGTGTATAATTGGGCTATAGTGTCTTGATTTCCCTATTATGTTTTTAGTTGCCAAAATTTAATAATTTTCTTCTCTATAATAGTCATTTTTTGCCTAGATGCATGAATGATTCATTCTTTGGTATCTCAACCCTCATCCAAGGATATTTCAAAATCATTTAAACATGTGCCACTTTCCAATTGTGTTGTTTTTTTTTTTGAGCGAAGTGCAAATATTTGGGTTATAAGATAAGGATGAGGGAGAAAAAGAGGGAGACTTGAACAAAAATTCTCTTTGCCCTCTGAGAATCATCTACTTTTCCCTTAAGACTTTTATTGCTTTTTCTCCACTAAATAATACTCAGTTTTCTATATGCCAATCTTTTTTTCAAGAGAAAGCAAATTTCTTAAGCATTTTAGAGGTTGAAAGAGAAGTATATTGAAAACCAAAAATTGAAATTCACTTACTACTATTCTTTTCACTGGGAATTCCCTTAGTTCAGGCATACTATTCTCTCTTGTAATCACCCTTTGAAAGGCAATCATTGTACATTATACATTTATCTTAGTTTGGGGGAGGAGACAAAAGTATGGTGATGTTTTGGTTTTTTTTCCCAGAGAGAAAGAAAGGGAAAGAGCAAAGTGTGTTTCCTACTAAACGACTGAATGAAAAATCAAACTGTAAATAGAGTTTGTGATGCACGAAGAGAAAGAAAATAAGAATATGACATTTATAGAGCAAACTTTTATGGTTTGTCTAGCACTTTACATACATTATCTCATTTGGGAAGAGAAGAAATAAAGAACATAAGAGAAAATAAGCTTTATGTTTGTTTCAAGTAATTGATAACAGTAGGAAGAGGGGATGCTGAAGCATATTTCTACTTGCCTTCCCCTTATTGTGCCCCAAGATCTACTACATTGGAGTATAGAGGTTATTAAAATTCTTGGAGAAGTGTAGCAACCACTTCACCCCAGCAATCAATACAACTTTGTGCACACTGTAATCTTGCCAGCAGGCAATTAAGCCTCATTTTTTTGCTACTCTGAACACTTATCTCCTTTCCCTAGATTGTTTTGGCTTGGATGTGGACACTCTCCCCACTCACCCCCATTTCACCCATTCTCTCCTACCTGGTTCAATTGTTTTATATTAGTGCCTGTCGGTATCTCACCATCTGTTTGGCATTTTGATCATGTAATCCTGTCATTACCTTCTGAATTGCATGCTTTACTCATTGCCCCTAATTCCCTTTCCTTCTGTAATTATCAATAACTATAATAATAGCTTTAATTTGCTTTCAAGTTTGCAAAGTTATATATACTTTATATATTATATATTCTTACTGATACTTAAAAAGAACCTTTGAGATAGAGAGAAAATGTAGGCTAAACTCCCTGCTAGGTATTTATAAACCACAATTTACTCCGCATCATGACTCCTCCCAGGTTAGGGCACCAATATCATCCTTCACCCAGCCTGATGATTTCTGCTACCTTTGTTCAGCAGGGTCATTGTGTTTCTTCACAGGCCCCTTCAATCCAGCCAAGCCAAAAGTGTCCCTGAGAAAGCAAGAAGTGTTTATCCGATGCAAATGAACTCTGAGTCCTGTTACACTGCTTTGAAGTATGATAGCACCTATGCCTATAATGTTTTTAGCACTATGGAGAGATGCCAGCAGGTCTATTTATAATGCTTCTAAATGGGATAAAGATGAAGACCCCTACTTTAAAAATAAATTAAGAAAGATTAACATTTATAATTACTAACTCAAACTAATAGTATATTTTAGAGAAAGCTTTTTTTTTTTAAACAGGGCTTATGTTAGAAGATAGTTATTACTGAAAGTGAGCCTACAACCACCCCATCACTGGTCTCTTCATCTCTTTGTCATAGGCATCCAAGCTTTAAACTTTGCCTTCCAAATTTAAAGAAGTTATTCACATTTAAAGCAGAGTTCAGAGTTCATATGAATGACACATAGCAACACTATTATGCATTAAAATTATTTATTGATACTTACCCCCAAGAGCAGCATAGAAGGTATGGACAATACCCTCAGGGACAGAGTTTCATGAGGCCTCCCTTGACCCAATGACCTCATAGAGCAACACTGAGTGGTAAGGACAAATAGTGAGATGTGTTCTTTGATTGAAGGCCCAGAGCCCCCTGGGAGATTTGATTTATATAGGGTTTTCAGACAAAGGGTCTCTGGTGGCAGCTTTCCCATTACTAGGGGGATTAGGGAACTTGGAATTCTAAAAAAATCTACTTACAACAAGGAATGTGGAATTATAACTATGCCTCATCAGCAAGATTCCAGGAGAGTTTCTAACGAGAAATGAATGCAATCTAAACCTCAAGCATCCCAGAATTGTGTAATGGGAGCCAGTCCAAGAAAAGTGGACCATAGTTCCCTATGGCTATTTAAAAGATTATATGTATATGTGTATATATATATTTAAAAGGTTATATGTATATATATATATATACCATATATGTATATGTGTATATAATATACTATAAAGGTGAAACTGAGGGGCACAATATCCATAATATGAATCTAGAGTAGGCTGAAAATGTAAGCTATATTATTTCTTTGAGGGGTGAAAAAGTATGGTTCAAATTTCAGAAGCTTCAGAGATGGAAGAAGTTTTATAGGTCATATAGGTCAAGTTTTTCATTTTAAAGATGAACCCAGAGAGTGTTAAGGGCTTTACTCAAGTTCACACAGGTATTAATAAATGTTAGAGTCAAGACTGAAATGAGCCTCCTTTGATGTTAAATCTGACACTCTTTCTACTACATGGAGCTTCATGTTTCAAAGACCCACCTAAGAAACTACTTAGTGCCACTTTTAGAATGTAGCCCTATGTCTAAGGAATCCAGATGAAAGTAGTTGCTTTATTAGCTGCCTACTATGAACTACCAGTATTAAAAACTGCTAATCTTTGTGCCTACTTCTTTATCTTCATAAAATCTTTATGAGAAAGATTTATACATAGATCTAGACATTTATGAGAAGGATCTACATATTTCAACAAAAGCTATCCTTCGAGATCATGAAAAGAGAAAAGGCAGATATTAACTGGTGATTTTCTCCATCTGGCTACAACTTTACAGTCACACAATTTACTAAAAAAGGCAAAGAATACAAGGTACTACGTTGTTTTTTTGTTTATTGCCAAAAAACCTAAACAAAAATATTTGTTAGAGCTTTGATAGAGAAAAATGTATCTTTGTAGGCTTGCCTCCAATAGGGTATTGTTCGTATATTAAGATCCTGCATCATTCCCTTGATAACTGTAACCACAGAAACCTTTACTCAATGACTCTTTGACTATTAACATCAAGCAAGGCATACAAATGGGAGCTATTTACTTCCTGTACTTACGTCCCATGCTTGCATCGAGCTCTACAGCAGTACAAGGCCTCTTCTTTAAGACTCAAGTTTACTTAAGTCAGCCTCCCCTGAGGGCCAGAAAGGGAGATAGTATGTGTGGAAAGAAGCATAATACAAGAGAGAATCCAATAAGCAGCTAAGAGAGGTACAAAGGAAGTGCTCTGGGACTTAAGAAGAGAGAAAACTGGATGATCGGGCAATATGACTTAATAAGCAGGAAAAGCAAAATCTCTTTTTACATTTCAAATAGCATTTTGTCTTGAATCTACCTGTACAATGAGTTCACAAGGTAATTTAGCTATCTATTGATTATATTCTATTAGATATACTACATTATATATCTATACATAAGAGATATAGAGACATATCAATTCATTGTAGGGGTAGGTACAAGGTGTATGTATACATATAATATATTAGATACATATGTTTCTTACAGTTACTCACATTCATACTTTATTCTGTGATAGAACTATAGTTTCATGAGGTCTGGGACTGTGTAATACACACACACACACACACATATACACACAGTGTAATATGTATGCACACATTTGTATATGTATGCATACATATATACTCACATATATGTAAGTATGTGTATGTATGTATATGTGTCCTTTCTAGAGTCCAGAACAATGCTCTGCACATAACAGGCACTCAATTGGTGTTTTTTTGAATAAATTAATGAATGAAAAAATATTGGGGCCATTTCAGTTCAAGTTTTACTTGGTTTCATCATCATCAGCATGTGTTTAGTGAGCAATCATGAGGACTTGGGAACTGTTGGAGGCACTTTGGGAGATTGAAATAGACAGAAAATACAGGCACTTCTCATGAGGATTTATAAACCAGTTGGAGAGAGATAGGACAAATACACAAAAAGACACTAGGCCTGTGCTAATTAGTGTGGCTGCAATTAAAATGCTTAAACATGACTTCATTCATGCTAATAATGCCTTTGGGAAATTGATAATTTGAAAATTTCACCAAATTGGTGGTCTGAGAGTTTCAAACAAGAAGTTAAGTAAAAAATTAGAATGTATGTTATGTGTAGATGCTTATTTCTGGTACTGGAAAATAACATTTTGCTTCAAGCTGTTGTTGCATGATGTTAATGTCCCACCCCTCTTTTTTACTTTCTATGAATAATAATCACAGATTATGTTTGTGGGCATGAGTGGTTGAAAATTATTTAATTGTTTCCATTTATATAATTTCAACATTATGAATTTCTCATTTAAAGATAGCAATTACAGATAGTCATTTTAACTTTTTGCAAACATTAGTGTCCATTTGTTAATACTGTAGGCAGAACGTTACTGATAAGAGATTTTCTCCTTGTGTAGCTCAATCACGAACTAGGCTAAAGTTTAGCACGATAAAAGAAACAGAAAACTTTCAAATGGTTTCTAATATCTATCCCACATTTTTAAAGCCTTTATATATGAATATTTACTACTCCAGTTACCAATTAGAAAATATTTTTTTGCATGTCACTATTCACTTCACCATATATTTCAATAGAAAATGTCATTGGTATCTCTGAGTCCATTCACTATTTTCGGGAGAAAATAGAATGTATTCCACATTTTAAATTTCTTTACATTATTTGTTAAGAGGAGGCATCTTAGTGTCTTAGATTCTGGATATGTGGAGACTTGAGCAAGTCACTTAGCGTGGGCTTCAGGAAGGAGTAAAAGGAAAGAGTTCTGTAAGATGGCCTCCATGACCTTCAAAATACTGAGAAATGACAGATGGTTGAGGTTTCTTTTGTTCTTATTATTTCATTTACTATGAGTCAGCCTCAATTATTGGATAAAGAACCAGCCTCCAGCGTACCTACCAACAAGCAACACCTGGTTTCAGGTCCTGCCTCTGACGCATACTCTCTGTGCAACCTCGGACAAGTTACTTACCCTCTCACTGCTCAAAATATCTCTAAGATTTTAAGTTGGAGAGAAGGTGTTGATTTGCATCAGAAGAGAGCACTCCCTCATCTGAGAGTTTCCTATATCAGTGAAATCATAGGCAAGTCCTAACCCAGATTTCTGGGACATTTTGGTCATGCTATCTGCACTCCACTCATGCCATCATCTTCACTCCCTTCTCACCTCAACAATGGAACTGTATTCTTGGAAGGACCTCGGGCTTTGAGAGCCCTCCTATCTTGTTTGGTTCTAGGTCTTCACTATGCTTCAAGAACATTTACACCCTTCCTCAACTCCCCCTACTGCCCTTCATGAGATAGCTTCCCTCCTTAGAATATGAGTTCCTTGAGGGCAGGGACCATCTTAATTGCTTCTATTTGTATTGTCAGCCTTAGAGCTGTGCCTGATGCATAGAAAGTACTGAATAAATACTCTATCTCTGCTATTTATCTGTTTATCATCTATCTATCTATCTATCATCTGTCTATCTATCTGTCTATCTGTCTTTCTGTCTATCTCTCTATCTTTCTAATCTATCTAGCTATCTGTCTATCTACCTACCTATCCATCTATCATCTGTCTATTTATCTATCTACCTACCTACCTACCTACCTATCTTTCTATCTATCTAATCTACCTACCTATCTATTTACCAAACACTTACCCACCCACACATCGATATCTATTTAATATTAATTAAAGCAATTTTCCCAGATGGTTTTTACAAATTGCCTCACACCTCTTATGTAAATCACTTCTTTCTTAAAGGATCAGAAAAAAAAAAATCTGAGTATTTTCAAACAGCTAAGGTGAAGTAGCTACAAGGCATGGTAGATAGAGCACTGGGCTGGGAATCAGGAAGATTCATTTTTAGGAATTCAAAACTGGCCTCAGAGACTTACTAGCTTATGTGACCCTGGGTAAATCACTTAATCCTGTTTGCCTAGTTCTTCATCTGTCAAACTTACTGGAGAAGGAAATGGCAAACTACTCCAGTATCTTTGCTAGGAAAAGCCCAAAAATGGAGTCATGGAGAGCTGGACACAACTGAAACAATACAACAGAATGGCATCTTGAACAGAAATATAAGATGATTTTTTCATGTCATTGAATTAACATGAATTAACATAGGTTTCATGTTGAAATTTAGAGCTGGAAGAGATCTCAGAGACCACACAACTCAACTCCTTAAATTGACAGATGAGGAAATTGAGGTCTAGGAAGGTAAAATGACTTGCTAAGGTTACTCAACGAGTGAATGGCAGACATGAAAATTGAACCTGGAGCTCTTCATATTCATTCTGGGCTCTTTTCATCATTCTATATTGAATTCTCTAATTGCATAAAAAGAGGAAAATTTTATGCCTTCCCCCCCTCTATTCAGGTGCATTATACTTTGCGAAAACAAGTTAAATAAATACATAAATTTTCAAAACAATAGGATTTCTTTTGCTCTAGAAATTGATTGCTTTTGCTGACTCTATGAGAGAGTCTCCACTTCATACTAACTTATTAATGACCTTGACTTGCAGCTGAATTTGAATCCCGAGGCAATCTCCTCTTGAATGACCTCAGTATTTTGACCTCCAGTCAAGTCAAATCCACTGTGAATTCTGAAGCTCTCAGTTGCTAAAAGCTGTAGATCTTGACAGATGTCATTGTCCCAGTCATCCAGGATAAAAATCCTTTCAGTAATTATTGGCTTTCTCCCTCCTTCCCAAATCCAGATGTGAAATGATTCCATTTCTTCTGTCTTTCCCATTTATCTCCTTTCTATTTCACTGCCCTCATTCTTTTTCAAGTATCACTGTCTTTCACCTGAATTGTGATAATAGTCTTTAATTACTCCCACCAATTCTAATATCCCTCTCCCACCAATACATTCAACCAGAGTTTAGTTATGAAATTGATCTTCCTAATGAAGACTTCTGATTTACTCTAAGTGTCCCCAATGGAAACCTTCATCTAATCATAGAGCCTTTGGACTTAAACAATTTTGGTTGAATTTTTAGGTCTTCTTTCAATCTAGGATTTCTCATGGAAACATCAGACTGACTTTGTGTCTCCTCTGCAAGCACATAGGTAACAAAACATTGACTCTCTAAGACAAGTTTTATTTAACTTAAGAACCATGAAAAGGATTCATAATTAATCATAGGTATGAATTCACCTCTCATTAGGTCATGAATAGTTAAGATAACACTCCTCTCTTTGGTAGGTCCTGCCTTCCTGAGAACCTACAAAGTTCTCCATACTTATAGTACTACCCTAAATGCCTTTGGTGTTTGGGCTATATTTTGCTGACCTTTGCTTTAATGTTTACAGTGGACTTTTCCCATATACGTATATGTAAATATGTGTATATAATATATGCATATATTATATATACACATATGTACACATACATATATACACACAAACATATCAGCTCTTTAGGTCTTCACAACAATCTTGTAATATATTATTATCTTCAGTTTACAGGTGAAGAAAATGAGGGAAAAGTGGAAATAGAAAGAATTCACTAGTCATTTCCTGAAAGAAACTCCAAAATGAAAACTCCCAGGAAATTTAGAGACAAAGCCCAAAGATTCCAGGCCGAAGAAAAATACTGCAAATAGCTAGAAAGAAAGAATTAAAGTAACAAGGAGTCACAGGAGGATCATGCACAGTTTAGATGCTATAACTCCAAGGGAGCAGAGAGTTTGGAATACATTATACTGGAAGGCAAAAGATATGGGCTAAAAACATCAAATAACTTACCCAGAAAAACTGAGTATAATGGTACAGGGGTGGGGGAAAAGGGATTTTTAATGAAATAGAAGACTAATCTTCTTTGTATTGTCCCAGTTTTAGAATATATGCTGCCAAAGCGAGCACTGTAACTTTTTTTTGAGATGGCAAAGAATGGGAATCTGAGGTGGTAGTCTTAATTTGGGAATAGATGTACAAGTTACGGTACATGAATGAGATGGAATAGCATTACTGTGCTGAACCCAGCATAATGATCAACCAGGATTCCAGAGAATTAATGATGAAATCTACTATACTTAGGTGAAGGACTCAGAATGCCAAATGAGACAAACATATACATATATATTTTAGAACATAGACTGTGGAAATTTGTTATGATTGACTATACATTTTTGTAATCAGCCTTATTTTTCTTGTGTTCTCAATAGGGGTGGGTTGGGAGAATGAGTTCTTGGCTGGCTAAACAATGCATGTGTGTATATACATACATGTATAGACAAAATCCAAAGGACACATATATACGTATATGCAAACACTCGTTTGTGTGTGAGTATGTGTGTGTGTGTGTGTGTGTGTGTGTGTGTGTGTGTGTGTGTGTGTGTGTGTGTGTGTGTGTGTGTGTGTGTGTAAGAAATCTTGGGAACTTTGATTAACACCATGACTAACTACAATTACTGGGTACTCATGATGAAGCAAGCTGCCCACCTCTTGACAGGGAAGTGATGATCTCAAGGTGGAGACTGAGACATATTTGTGTGTACGTGTGTGTGTTTGTGTGTGTGTGTGTTTTGCTTGACTGTGCATGTTTTTAAAGGGGCTTGTTTCACATTCCTTTTAAGTAAAGTCATGGAAATAGAGCTGGCTGATCTTTGTTTGGAAACAAAATATAATTAAAAAAGAAAATAATTTTTAAAAAAGAAATATGACTTCCATGATCTCTTTGATGTGTGTTCCCTCCAGTGACACAAATCATAATCTTTCTCATCTTATTGAGCTCTAGTCCTTGTCTCTCCCCTTCTTACCCTTCTACCATCTTCTGTAGTGAGTCCATCCAATCGATAGGAGGTCTTTGTCTAGTTCTTTAAATGAGTGTCAATGCTACAACTCAGCTATCTGCCTGTTTATGGTTTTTGTGGACCTAATGATTGTTTTTGTGGATCATCTGTTTTCTGAATGGTGTCTGTCATGCCACTTACTGTGAACAAATTCATTTTTAAACATTATATATGATGATCTTACTCAATTGAATCTAATGCCACAGTTTTTGAAAGCTTAATTTTCTTAGATTTTTTGCTATTTTGTGTTTTATTCTTATTCAAACATCTTCTTCTGGAAGTATTTACAAATATGTTTATATTTTTAAACCTGGTATTACCAAACGTTTTTCCACTTGGAAAAGAGGTAAAATTTATTGGGATCTTTTGGCTTCCCTATTGTAGTGATGTCATTTAAGCCATATTAAGAAAAGGAAATAATCTAAATTAAAGCCTTTTCCTTTATTAATTTATCATTTGGGGCATTAATCATCTCAGAGTTGATATGCTTAAATGTCAAGTCTTCTCACTTACATTTTTTTTCTGGTTTGTTATTAATTTTGATCTTTGCTCTAAATAGTCTCTCATGTTTAAGGACAAGATGAAAAAATGGAGAGACAGACTGGAGTAGGAATTGGTTGATTAGCTTCTGCTCAGGATATAAATTAATGGATTATTATCAAATTGGATGTAGATCTTCAATGTAGTGTCCTAAGGATGTCTTTGATCTTGTGCTAGTCAACATTTTTATCAACAACTTGAATGAAAAGCAATATGACAGATATAAACTCTTCCGTTTGGTTTTTGAAGCCCATTACAACCTGGCCACATTCTATCTTTCCTACCTCATACTACATAATTCCCCTTTCTTCACTCTGCTGTCCTTTTGACCTGGTCTTCTCTCTGTTCCTTACACGAGGCACTACTCACCTATTTCTATGCCTTTACACTGGCTGTCCTCCATGCCTGAAATGCCCTTATCATCTCTGCTTATTCTTTTCCTTTCGATGCAGCCAAAGTACAACCTAATCCTCTCAAACGTTATTGTTCTCTTCCTAACCACCTTAAATCTATCATATTATTTTGTATTTTTTCTGTGTATACATATATTTTCATATGTTGTTTCCCCTAATATAATGTAAGTTTCTTGAGAGTAGGGATTATTTGATTTTCTGTGTTCGTATTCCAAGGATCTAGCATTGTGCCTGGAATAAAAAAAAACCAAACCACACTTATTAACCACCTACTATGTGCCATACACTGTACTAAGTGCTTTTCAAATTTATCTTATTTGATGTAGGCACTTTATAAATCTCTGTTGATATATTGATTGATTGATGGCACACTTATCATATATGCAGATGACATATCTAATACACTCAATGATAGAATCAAGATCCAAAAATATTTTGACTGGTTAGAATGCAATAGAGATAAAGCATAAAGTCTCATACATGAATAAAAAAATGAAAATACAATAACAGCAAGATCTTGAATAGGTAGTGGTTTATCTAAAAAGAATCTGAGGGTTTTAGTGCCTTCTCAGCTTAATATATGCCCACACAATATGGCAGATAAAAAGATTAATGTCATCTATTTATTTATTTGGGGAACAGACCTATGATTTCATTGGCATAAGGAACTCCTAATGAAGAAACTCAGTCTACTATCTATGATCTTGTGCCCCCTTAAAAGAGGCATTATGAGCAGGAGATATAAAACCTAAAACTCTAACCTAAAACTTCCTGTCAATTTGCTTGTCATATCGATCTCAAAAAATGCAAGTTCCCCATGACAAGGTACTATTTTATTTTTGTTTTTACCTCTCAAGCACTTAGTAACAAGCCTTTCCACAAAGTAAATGCTTAACAAATATTTGTCGAACAACAATATTTGTTGTCATTGACTAGGGATATAATAGTCCTGTTGTACTCTGCCTAGATCAGACCACAACCATAATATTAGGCTCAGTTCTAATGGCTGCATTTAGGAAGGTCCTTGACAAGCAGGTGAACATATAGGAGAGATCAAGTAGGATGGCAGAAGACCTCACTATTATTCCATATGAGAAGTCAATGTCAGAGTGCACAATTTAGAAATAAATCCACACCAGTAATGAACTCTTTCCATTCTGTAAAGATAGTTTCTTTTTGCCTGTTTTTTTTTAAAAATTCTGAATGTAATAAGCACCAAATTAATTGGACACTTCCATATCTATAGTAGAACAGGAAGGAAGACAGTCAATATCATTTGAGAAGGGGTGATTTTATTTGCTGTTTGATATATTTTGCATCTTCCAACTCTCTAGTGGAACAACACTAGATATTCACGATAGCTAGGCAAAAGGCTCTTGGAAAGCTTACATATATTTTGCTTTTCTTGTTTCTGAAGTCTGAGTCATGATGTCCAATATATTTGTCATAACCCTTTCCTGTGCTCACCTTTGCTGTGAAACTAAGGAGTGTTAATAAGTTAAGGAGTGTTGACTTACTTTGGATGATCTAATTTCTCAGGGGGATGGTAACTCCAGAGGAAGGATGGAGTTTTGTGTGTTCTCCATGTATGTATGAAGCACAAATTTAAACTTTGTGAAATCAAGTATGGGATGAGTATAATTGCAGAGCAGCCCAATTCTAGTTTTAGATTCTTGTCAAGGGAATAAACAGGTGGTGTGGTTATGTTAGGAATGACCCCTCATGCTCAGGAAAGTTGGCTATCTCCTTTTTTTTTGGAAATGTGATTTCAGGCAGTACAGCTGTGTTTCTTCAGAACACAACTGGCTGATTCACAGTCCCAGAATATTTCGCTTTCCCCAGGATGAGTGTGGTGTTGAAAGAACAGATCTAAATTGTATAATTTAAGGGGAGGAGCTCAACTGGCTCATTCAGTGTGACTTTAATACACAGCTTATCAGATCTCCTCATGGTTCTATAATGGAAAGAGTATTAAGTAATATAGTTTTATCCCTCTGAATTTCATTGTTTAAAAAATTATTTGATTTTTCCATCTTTTAATGACTTTCATCTCAGTTATCCTTAATTTTCATTACAATCTGCTTTTCCAAATTTAGCTTCTAACAGCATACAATCTTCCTCTCCAAATTTAACTAACAATAGTACTGAAATAGCAAGATTTCTTTCTCATGTCCCTTCTTGGTCATATGTGTTACTGCATGGAGTCAGTATAAAACAGAGTCTGGATTTTGAGGTCTTTGGGGAAAATTCCAACTCCCTCTAGATGCTCTTAAACAATATCTTTTTTCAAAAAGAAATTACATCCACATTTGTAAGTTGTACTCAGAACTACACAGATATTCACAACCCTACAACTCTTTACCACTTCCTAGCTTCAATATGCTGTTTTAGATGATCAATGGTCCAAAACCTTGGCCTCCACCTCCAACAATGTATCTTGATTCTAAATCACCCAAAGAATTCATGAATCAGAATTTTTTTAAAAAGCAAATAAGGCAGAATAGGGAAGTTAATAATAGAAACAAATCAAGTAGTACACATCCTTGGAACTTTAGGTTCTATGCAAAAAATGACTGCCATCCCCATGGGAAGTCATAATCCAATCCTACTTTAATCCCTGTTTCCCCAACAAAGTGGGGAAAATAGTCTGATAAGACTTGTGAAAGTTAAGGTCAGACACCATCTGCCTACTAAATCTCTTCCTGTCCAGCCTCAATGGAGCTGTCTTGAAAATGCTGCTGCCTCCATCCAGAGAAAGATCTATGGAATCAGAACACAAAATGAAGCGGACTATTTTCTCTTGTGTTATGTTTTGTTTTGATTTGGTTTTTCTCATGCTTTCTCCCATTCATTTTAATTCTTCTATGCAACATGACTAACGTGAAAATGTGTTTAATAAGAATGTATGTATAGAACCCATATAAGATTGCATGCCGTTTTGGGGAGGGAGGAGAAGAAAATTTAAGACTTAGAAGTGATTGTTGAAAACTGAAAACAAATAAATTAATTTTAAAAAAAGAAAATGCTGATGCTTCACAGCTAGTTGGCAGCATTGAAGCTTCTTAAAGCTCTGGAATCAGAAGCTTTCATATCCTAGCCACATTTGTAGCATTTTCTTTAGGGGACTCATGGCCTACCCTCATCTCCTGCCAACTAAATCCATCATTTCTCCATTTCTTCCAAGCCCATTTCTTTTTCTCTCTTAATGCTACTACTAGAAGTGGCTGCTCTGCCCTTCTTCCAAGTCCCTGAAATTTGCTCACTTTCTACAAATTGCCATTTCCTACCTTCTTGATCCAAGCTGACTGACTCAATGCCCTGTTCAAGGAGCTTGCAAGTCTCACATTCCAGAGTTTTTTCCGAGTAATCATCAACTCTGGGGGTGCAAGAACTATGGGCAACTAAAGTTGTGCTAGAAAGTATCCATTAAAGGGTGTTTTATGGTTTACAAACTACCTTTCACTTTAACTGATAAAGTAAGTTTTTTAATGCTGTCACGACTTTAGCCTTGGAAAGAACTTTTTGCTGTTTTCCAGGCAAGATGCTCCATCAGTGAACTCCACACATTTTCACTGGAATAATGTTGCTCACACTTGGAATGCTCTCACCTCTCGTTTCTGCCTTCTGGATTCCATGGCTTTTTAAAAATATTTTTATTTATTTCATTAAATATTCTCAATTACATGTTAAAAAATTTTAACAGTTGTTATAAAAAAATTTTGAGTTCCAAATTCTCTGCTTCCTGACATTGTTCCCTTCTTAAGAAGGCAAGCAATTTGATATTAAATACACATGTGAAGTTATGCAAAACATATTTCCATATTAATTATGTTATAAAAAAAAAACAAATAAAACAAAAAAATAAAGGTTTTTTTTAAAGTATGCTTCAGCTGGCATTCAGAGTTCATCAGTTCTCCTTGGAGGTGGATAGCATTTTTCATCATGGGTCCATTGGAATTGTCTTGTGCTCGGGGTCAGGGCCCGAGCCCCCTGGATCCCCCTGACCCACAGGCCTCTACTCTGTGGGCCCTGAAGGAAGGAGACTGGAGACAAGATGATCCAGGCAACAACTCTCTTTATTCAGCTGAGGGTTAGGGTTTATAAAGGCTGATCCACCAATCACATACATGCTGAGCTCATCCCATTACTTCACCATCTCATAACTATTCCACATCCTTACACCCACAGTAAGGGAGGAAGCTTATCTTGTTCCTGCAGCTAGTTCCTGGGTTCCCAGGCTCACTTGTTGTTGGGACTGGAAGCTCAATTCCGTGTGGACAGTCTCGGGCAGGTAAAAGTGGGACTTCTAAATCTTAGAGTCTTACGAGGCCCTCCATGAACAGCGGGGGTTCGAGAAGGTCAGACCGAGCTAGCTCGGCTAGCTCGGGTATTTCCGCCTCTCCCCCGGAGATACCTGATGGGTGGAGTCTCCCTGCCCTCGAGGTCGTCCCGGATTGGAGCACACCTAGTTACCTAACAGCACGGTATTGAGATGCAAACTGTGTGGCTGAAGATTAAGTAGGATTGAGGAAGCCAGAAAGCTCTTAGCACGTGTGGAGCCAAAGAGAAAAGTAGGGCTCCGCTTCTTTTCTTTCCTCTCTCCCCTTCCCCTCTCTCCCCCGCTTGTACTTCTACTTCCAATCCCTTAAATCTCCCCCTCTTCGTCCTAAGAAAGAAGACCCCCTGCACTTGTAACCGAAACCCTGTAATAAAGCTCAACCCCTGTTTGACTCTGGAACGTCCTTTCTCTCATACGTGCATCCGGCGTGGCCAGCCGAAGACCTGGACAGGTAAGAAAGACTCGGGTAGCCCAATACAGGCCTCTAGGCTTGGCAACTTGTAACTTTACTGTACAGGACATTGGTATTTGCAGGAACATCAGGTTCCAGGGTCACACAGAGCTTCTTCCAGGGTGTGCATCAGCACCGTTCCCACAGGAACAGGCTTTGCCTCTGACTTGCACCCCCTGGGACCCTCTGGGCCCCTTACAGTCTTGGAATATCATCTTGATCAGAGTAACTAAGTCTTTCACAGTTGATCAGTCTTAACAATATTGCTGTTACTGTATAAACTGTTCTGGTTTTGTTGATTTCACTTTGCATAGTTCAGGTAAGTCTGGGTTTTTCTGAAACCACTCTGCTCATCATTTCTTATAGCACAATAGTACTCCATCATACTCATATACCACAACTTGTTCAGTCATTCCCCAATGATGGGCATCCCTTCAACTTCCAACTGCCACCACAAAAAAAGAACTGTACATGTAGGTTCCTTCTTTTTTTCCTCTGATTTCCCTGGGACACAGACCCAATAATGGAGGATCAAAGGACATGCATAGTTCTATAGGCCCCTGAGCATAGCTCCAAATTGCTCTCCAGAATGGCTGGGTCCTTCCATAATTCTACCAATAGTGTCTAGTGTCCCAATTTCTCATATTCCCTCCAACATTTATCATCTTCCTCCACCCTCATATTAGCCAGTATGGTAGATACGAAATGGTACCCCAGAGTTGCTTCAATTTGCTTTGCTCTAATAATCAATAGTGGTTTAGAGCCCTTTTTCATATAACTATATATAGCTTTGATTTCTTCATCTGGAAATTGACTGAAAAGCATATCCTTTGACAATTTATCAACTGGGGAATGATTTATATTCTTGTAAATTTGAGTCAGTTCTTTATATATTTGAGAAATAAGGCCTTTGTCAGATTGACTTGCTGCTAAATTATTTCATAGTTATGATTATTATGTATTTCCCTCCATCCTATTTCCTTATTTATCTCTCTCTCTTCTTTCATTCTGTCCCTCCTCAAAAGTGTTTTACTTCTGACCACTACCTGCTCCAATCTGTACTCCCTTCTATTGCTCCCACTTTTCTTATCCCCTTCCCCGCGTACTTACCTGTAGTGTAAGAGAGATTACTAAACCCAACAAAGTGTGCATGTAATTCCCTGTTTGAGCCAATTCAGATGAGAGTAAGTTTCAAGCCTTGTCTACCCCCCTACCATCATCCCCTCCATTTTAAGCTCTTTTGAAGTACTTTTCTATGCGACAATTTACACCATTCTACTCCTTCCTTTCCTCTTCTCCTAGTGCATCCCTCTTACTCATCCCTAATTTAATATTTTTAGATATCATCCCATCATAGACAACTCACATCCATGTTCTTATGTCTGACTCCCTTATCATCTGTAGGCTGAGAGCTCTGGAAGCTACCAGTACCAATTCAATCACTCCCCAAACTTGCTGCTGGCTTGCTGAGGTGTGGCCTTTGTTTTGTTCTCATTCTCACTCTACTGAGACAGACCTTTCATGCTGATCTTCTAAGTTTTCTTGGTCTGGAAAATTGTTTCATCCCATCCTTTTGTTGGTTCTGTCACTCCAGAATTCATTTTGTGGTGAAATTTTAAAGTTGTTTGGAGGGAGTTTAGGGAGAGCTCAGGTGAGTCCCTGTCTTTACTCCACCATCTTGGCTCTGCTCCTTCACTTCTCTGGCTTCTTTAGGGAATATTTTAACTGTTCCAGCTAAAATTGCAGCATTACAGAAAACATTTCTGGGTCCCCTTTAATTCAAGTTTCTTTCTTTTATTTCTAATTTATCTGGCATAAAACTTGTTTGCACATAATGGTTTGCATGTTTTCTCCCCATTAGACTATGAGCTCTTTGAGACCAGGGACTGTCTTGTGCCTTTTTTTATATCTCTAGCACTTAGCCTGGTGCCTGGCAAATAGACAACACTTAATCAGTGTTAACTTACTGACGAACAGTGAGCTTGAAGCATAGAGAAAGAAATTCAGTACTTTTCTATTACCACTGAGGATTTGGTGACTATTGGCTCTTTGATACTCTGATGAATCCATGATTTTGTTAGTGTAGGTACTCTTTCCACTAAAGAAGATTGTAGTTTTCCCTTATCCTTTTGTCCTGCATAATTCCTATTCATGTCTTTATAATTATTCCATAGAACATCAACTGAGTATTCTTGCATACCTTCTCTTGGTCTTTTAATATCTATAGGTGGTAATGGAAGGATGGGAAACCAGAGTACCAATGTGACTGTCAATTTGCTGTATCTTGTTCTTGTTTTATGATCAGCCTTCTTCCTTTCTCAGTCATACCTATTCTCTATATTATTATTAGTTGCTATTAATGTACTAGTCATCACTGGTAGCATGTGAAAGCTTGCTGATGCCCACCACATACATTTCCATTACCTTTTGCACTACTTATAGTTTTAATTCTTCTGAGATCCTAGTATTTCATTATTCACAACTGGATGACATCATCAGCAGAATTCTGAGATTGGCTAAAGAGATTGGCTTTTGTAGTGGTGAATAGTCGGATAGTGGTGTCATTGTAAACATAGCACAGTTTTCTAAATCTAATCTTTCCTCTTATTCAGTCCCAGGCTTACTCAACTTATTATACATTTGTAGCATTTGTAAAGATGCAATTATTGATGGATCAATGCCACAGACTGGGCAACTGCACATGATTAATTTCTGCAATTTTTTTTCATTTTTTTGCACTATATAGAGCCAGACCAACTTTTTTCACAATGGAAAATGCAATGCAGCTATTTGATAATATAACTGACATAGATAATCACTCATGCTGCTTGGAAAAAAAGTAAGTGAACATACCCTTATCTTCTAATAATGGACCCATTGTAAAATATGAAATATTTCATGATTTTATAGTGAAAATATTTTCTCTATATGCTTTTTAATTTAATGTAACTATTCTTAAATTCCCTCATACCTTGATTTAACTATTTTATTATTGTTTCTTTTATGTTTAAATATATTATTTATATGTAATAACAGTATTGAAAAATATATGTAGTCCTTTATAATTTACAATACTTTTCATGTATGTATTTTCATTCTTTGTTTTGGACATCTACAGTGACAGAATCATGTGTTCTATTTCTTATTTACTTGCTTTGTCTACCCTTGCATTGATTTTTCTCTGAAAACATGAAAACATGATATTTAAATTAATGTCCAACCTACCAATAAGTTTGTGGTCTTTGGTTTTGGTTAAGGTGTGTTCACTGGGTTTCTGAGTCACTCTAGTACTCCCATGGCCCCATGATATCAATTTGTAATCTTATCTTTATGGGCTCTCTTCAATGATACAAATCACAATCCACTTTGACTAAACCTCTAATGTAAATTTTGTCCATGTCCTTTTTGAATATCAATAATATTTAATATTTCCATCCAAAATTATTTTTTTATAAACTGGTACAATTTGTAATGGCTTACAAACATTATAAACCAAAACTTGCTTTACTATAAGCTTAAACATCTGTTTATGTATTGGCACTTCTTATTTAGTTATCATATGTATGATTATTTTGTAGTCCTATGCAAAGTCTTTGTAATAATAGAGTCCATGAAATAGTCATGGTTCACCAAAAAATGTTATAAAATATGAGAAGGAATGTCTCCAGGCTGGGGCTAAAAGAACCTGCTAGACCCTGCTATTGTTCATTTCTCATCTAACAACTTGAAAGACTAAGATTTTAACTCTAGTTCTGCCAAATACTTGCTATGTGATCTTGGGCAAGTCACTTAACCTCTGGAAGTCAAGTCAAATAAAATCAACAGAAACTGATTAAGTGCCTACTGCTTGTCATGCATTGTGCTAAGCACTGAGTCTTCAACCTTTTTATTTGTAAAATGAAAAGATTGAGTTACTTCCGCAATGGTATATTTGCCTTTTTCTGAAAACCATGATTGAATAATATGCTGGTAGACTGTATGGAAAAAGAAACAAAGGCCAAATGAGATTTTCTATCCTTAGGTAACAAATAGATTTTATGCTGCAGGGGAATGTTTTCTTCTTTTGAAAGAAAATTAAAATATCGAGGAATTTTCACCATCTAACAAATGAAAATAACCAAACCACTTAAAAAAATTGCCTTTACAGGTGGTATGCTGTTTGGTTATGATTTATAGACTCTTTAAGATGTAAAGATTTTATAGATCCATCATTTCTGCAACTGGTTAAGAATTCACAACTGAAAACTGCTTTCAACTATAAATTTTGTTTTATTTTTTTCAAATGAGAATCAAGTTGAGAGTACAATTTCTTACACATGAACAAAGGATTTCAACGATGCTTTTGGACCACAATTAGACCAGCTGTTAGCATCCTGCCTTATACATAGTAGGTACCTATTAAATTCCTGATGTTAATGATGAGGAGAATGTTGGTATTAACAAAGTCATTCTCTCCTTTCTTTTTCAATATCACTCAAATCCAGAGACAAAAGTAGAAACATATTATTCCTCATCTCTCTCCCTGAAAAATTGCTCTGACTCCCAATCTCAAAATATTACACATATTTAAGGACCAAGAGCAAGTTTCACTTCCTCTGTGGAGCCATTATTGGTCATCCTACTCATTTATACCATTCATTTTGTCTTTTTTTTTTTTGCTAAATTATATTTTTAATTTTTTCTTCAAATATACATATATTATATATGTATGTATCATATATGTGTATATATGTACATATACAGTCTCCCCAAATAGATTGGGATCATTTTAAAGGCAAAATTTCACACTCTTCTCTGTATCCTCTACAATGTTAAGGAAAGACCTGATGTGCAATAGCTGGTTCTGGTGGATCAGCGTGTTTGCTCTTCCACCTTAAAGTATGCAATGGTTTTCTTCTTTTTAAAAATGTAGCTAAGGTTCTTCTCTGTATTCCCACTCCATTTAAGTTATTGCTGGGGCATGCAGTAATGCTGAAACTTCTTTTCTTTTTCTATATTAGACTGCAACAGAGCTATTCCAGATATATATGTATGTAAATCTGCAGGATGAATTTAGAATCATCTTTCAGTGTCATTTGTGTGACATCTTTTCCCTCCAATATGGATATAAACATTTTATTGTTTCATGACAGAATTAGAGAAGGTTTATGCAATGCCTTTCCTTTATTTTCTTGCAAAAGCAGCAATTTATACCAGCTACTGGCAATGATAAATTTATCAAGGGTGCACATCCTCCCATTTACACCCTCCTGAAATCACTTTGGAGAATTTTACAAGCTACTTTAGGAGCTAGATGGGTGAGTAAAACTACATTTGAATACCAGGGGAAAAATATGACTTGCAACTCAAACACGTGCACTATTTTTTTAGACATCTCCCTCCATCACTCACTGAAATCCTTCTCTAGTTCCTTCCATGACATGAGGTCTCAAAGATCATTCTGGCAGAGGAATATCCTAGTAGATTCTACTAAGCTGGAAAGGTATTGAGTATAATCCATGGAAAGAATTCTCTATCTATCATCTGAAAACCATCTTAGTTAACTGAGAAGAAGCTCATCGCAAGAAAATTTGTCACAAAATGATGATGTAAGTTTAAAGAGGGTAGAGTAGTTCATGGAACCATTGACTAAAGAATTATTAGGGTTTTGACATGCATCACTGGGAAGACTGAGCACACAAATGTAATCACAGATCTTTGGAAGTATGGAAAAAGTATTAGCCTCTCTGAATTTTTAAAATACGTTTTAATGCATTCTTTAGGAAATAGTTTTCTATTTTTGGTTAGTTTTGCACTTGAAATATCTCACATTTCCTAAGGCCTGAAAGTGTGAATAATAATAATTATTATATTCTGCATTTACATAGCATTTTATAATTTACAAATGTCTCAGTGCACATGACTTCATTTAGTCTACACTAACAGATGGAAAGCACTTGATATAATAAAGCGGCCAAAAGAGCCCAGAGACTCCCTTAGCCTACAAACACTTGATATCCTTCTTGCTAAACAGAGAGATATGGAAGTCATGGGAAAAACTAGCTTAAGTATAAACTCGTTTACAAAACATGATATAAGATGAGCAGAGGAACATGAGTAGTACCAGATGACGAAATAATAAAAAGCAACAGAGGTGGAAGTAAGTCTATAAAAGGCTGGTGCGAGATCCAGTTGAGCTACATTAATCCAAGATCACTCATAGACAGAGATTAAAAGATAACTGATAGAAAATGGTTCCGTTTTTGAGAATTTGTACAATGATTTATTTTCTTATCTTCAATGATAGTGCAGCCACCATGTTTATGCCCTAATATTATAATGTTATTTAGGATGAAATTGACATTTGCACCTCAGAAGAAGTTTAAGGAAGAGGACCGGAATGCATACTATTCTCTGTGAGGAAATCTGTTTTGAGGGTGACATTATTTTTAAAGTATTAAAGAATTGTATAAAATATAAGGAGAGGGGGAGATGACTAAAATAATGCTCTTTCACTACGCAGTACTGCCTCTAGCTTGATACTTGTATGGTACATTTTATATCTCCAGAATAATTTCACTTAATGTGCTTTTTAATAGGTATTGGCACCTAGTCTTTGGCCTATACCCATCTAAAACCACACCACTAGAAACTCACACATTATTTCAGTGAATATTGCAGGACAGATTCCTGGAGAGAGTAAAGTGAAAGGAATGGGAGGTCAGTTGTTTCTCCTGGATTCTCTCATTATGCTCAAATTCTCCTTATATGTACAGGGGGAGAACCCTCTCCCCCATTGGCTTTCCTCTTGTGTAACCTTGCCCTCTCAATAGTCCAACTGCATACAAATAAACAGTCTCTTTCTTTCAAAAGATCTTTGTTAACTTGTTTTCTTGCCTCAATCTGCTGCAAGTGATGATTGTGATAAGCAAAATGTTCTCTACTTTCAGTTCAAAGAAAAGTATATGCTCATCATGTAGGGGAAAGACTTGTTTTTTGGCAAATCTAATTACGGAAGTAATTAATGGTGGTGTGAAATGTAAGCGTTATTCAACACTATTCATCTGCTATGGGAATTGGCAGTGAAATCACTGGCCAAGAAAATGGGTTTCTCAATTTCACAGCAAAGGGTCCATTCATTATGGCAGAGAAAAATGGAGCATAGACACAAGTCCTCTATTTTTCTTTGGAGCACGTAGAAGTACAAAAGCTGGATAGGCATCCAGAATCTGTAAAGTCAGGATGCTTGACCCCTTGTTGATGCTTGTAAATAGGCAGAAAAATCTGCCTCTCATAAAATGATAAAATTTGGAATTGTAAGAAACATTAGTAAGTCATTTACTGTTCATCACATGAACACCCTCTCCAACATCTTGCCTTTATCACTATGTGACTTAACCTCGCTTGGGCTCAATTGACTCACCTATAAAATGAAAGAATCAGTCCAGATGATCATTATTGTCCTTTTTCACTCAAAAACGTCTCAAGCATCCCTGTTGAGCAATTATTTAACCCACCGGCTCTTAATTCAGTGTCTGTAAACTTGTTTGTGAAACACTTGATAACTGTATTTCAATATAATTGCTTTCTTCTGCAATCCTGAGTATTTTATTTTATTCATTAAAAACAATTCTGAGAATGGTTCCCCATAATTTACCTGCAGCAGACTGATAAATCAGTCCATGATACAAAAAGGTTATTAATAATATTATCATTATTATGAATAGCTACCATTTATATATAGCATTTCAAGGTTTGCAAAGCACTTTCCAAATATTATCTCAGGGTATACTTACAACAACTCAGGGAAGTAGGTTCTATTATTGTCCCCATTTTACAGATGAGGAAACAGAGGCAGAGGGAGATTGAATGACTTGTCCAGGATCATACAGCAGGATATGAACTCAAGCCTTCCTGACTTCATGTCCAGCACCCTATCCATTAAACCATCTAATGCAATTCTACACTCTGTTCAACTACTTTCAATGATACTTATTAATTAAATACCTCCTAAGACTGCCCATTAACTTTTTTTGGACAATTCTAATTATTAGGAAGCTCCTCCTGATACCAGTTTCAAATCTTTCCCTACAACATTTTTACCCATTGTTCCTAGTTCCTAGTGAACTAGTCCTTATATGACATAGCTGGGGCTAAGCAAAATTAGGTCTAGTTCCATTTCACATTGAATTCCTTCAAATATTTGAAGGATTTTATTATCCTTATATGATAGGTTATAGAATGTATCATACTCATTATTATATTATTAATATTCAAAGAACAAATATTATCACATATCCACTAGCTCTTCTCATCTTTGTGAGAATCATGATCTATCATTTATCTAGTCTCCATCCCCTTCTTCATTGTGCCCATTCACAGAAATAGCAGAATCACAAAAACTTTGAACTGGAAATGTCTTCAGAGGTCACTATCTTACATAAGAAAAGCCTCTACAATTTTTGGGCCAAGTGGCCAATTAGTCAACCCCCTGCCCCCACTCTCTCTCTGCCCTGTACATAGGAAGCGCTGCCCCCATCACCCTTTCTTCAGGGAGCTTACTGATCCCAGTAGAAGAAGGAAGTCGAAACAAGTCTTTAAAAGTTTATAGCATCAGAGAGCTAAATGTCAAAGAGACCTTAAGGGCTACATTCAACACCTTCATTTTGTAGATGAGGAAACTGAGGCCCATGGAGGTGAAATGCTTTGTCCAAGGTCACCTAGGCAGAAGGCATTAGCAGTGGTCAGCTCTTCTATTAATTGAAGTTGGCTATCATGTCCTCCCCCAAATCTCTTCTTCTATAAGCTAAATATACCCAATCGCTCAACTAGTCCTTATATGACATACATTAAAGTCCCTTCACCATCCTGATCACCTTCCTCTGGATCATCTCCAGCCAATAAATGCCCTCTTTAAACAGTAGTACCCTGAACTGCAAACAATATTCCAGCTGGTGCCCCACTAGGGCAGGGTGCGCAAGGACTACCACCACTGTACTCCTAGAAGCTATTTCTCAAGGCAAAAAGCACATTATCTTTTTAACTGTCATATCACAGTGATGACTAACATTGAGTTTGTAGTGCACCAAAACCCCCAGATTTTTTTAAGGCAAACAATTGCTTAATCTTGGTTCACCCATCCTCAAAATGTTTGTTAACCTATCCCCCACCTCAACCTATTTAAAATATAATTCATCATCTTTTCCCTGAAATCTTTTCCTGTTCCTGACTTCCCTGTCTGTCAGCGATGTCATCACTCTTCTAGTCTCCACATTTATCTTTGACTCTTTCTTCTCACTTGTCCCAGATACATAATCAGTTGTCTCTCATTTCTCTCCCTGTCCTATTTCTCCCATATGTTTCCTCCTTACTGATATTATTCTAGTTAAAGTCCTCACTACCTCTTACCTGTATTATCTTAAGAGTTTTCTGATTCCAATATCATACACATTTCTGTGAAGTTAATCTTCCTAGTCTTTACACATTTTTGTAAATTACTTCATTGCTATAAAAAAAGAATCTTCAGTAGCTTCCCATTGTTTATTGAATTAAGAACAAACACTTTCACCTACTATACAGGTCCTTGACAGCCAACTACCCAACTAAATTTTAAGCCTTATTTGCAAAAATTCTCTTTTTGTACTCTAGGCTCCAGTCACTCTGGAACATTTTCTTTCTGTCAAACAGACCTTTAAAAAAGAGGACTGATCTAAATTATAGCTAAGACTCTATTCAGCTTTAAATACTATGATGAATGAATGGAAAAAAATTAACCATCCAGTATGAGCTAGGTATTAAGGAGTGTACATTCTAATAGGACAACATATTTGGAGACTAAAAAAGTCACATTAGTAACTAAGGAAGGGCGTTTTGATCTGGGGAATAATAGGGATAGTGAATTGATCCAATTGATCCAATAATTAATTACCATTCCCAGAAAAAAAAGGTAGAAAGCTAGGATCAAGGGGAATTACATGGCAAGGCAGAATGCAAAATTCCTCAGTAGGTACAGATTTTCTGGTCAATGAGTGGATCAAATCTAAAGCATGGTCAGGGGCTGGCTAGATATAGTGACTTAGGTTGAATTTGCATTAACTGTTTTGGACAGGATAGATCAGACATGATAGGGCAAAATTTTAAAAATGGGTGTATCAACTTCCCCAGAGGAGAGAGTTACGGCCTGTGGAGGTCCATTTTGGAGGTATTTTCTGCATAAAGAAAAGGTAGTCAATGGCATAGCAGATGGAAAGATGCCTGGGTAGATCTAGGTTTCTTGGTGCATAGCTAGATCAACCTATCATTTTGTGCTTTCTCACATCCACACCTTTTATTTGCTTTTTCTGATGTATTGGAAAGAGACCTTATTTGATTTAATGTAAAGGTATGTGGATTTAATTAAATCCAACCTCTCATTAGAAGACTGACCTTCACATCTCTATGCCTAATTTCCCTCATCTATTAAATGGGGTTAAGTGATTTGTGCCTCCTATTGCCTAGAGATTTTGTGAGGAAAACACTATGTTAAAAAAGACATTAATGCCAAGAGCTAGAATGATCTGGCCTCCACCTCCAATCTCTGCCAGTTAACATATAAACCATTGTAATAATTATCTAATTACATAATTAACTAGGGTCATCAACATTATTTCTCTGCATTGAACCTTTCCCAAATTAATTTTGTACTTGGAGGTAAAATTAGAATTGTCCTTTTTGAACAAAGAAGAGAAATACTTCTGGAGTCACTCTTTGGCTTTTATGAGCAAAGAGTAGATAAGTTCTCTACCAGAATGGTCCAGCACATCAGCATTCATTCCAAATGAAAAGCTATATCTTTCTTGAAATCTAGGTTTTTAGTCAATTTTAGATTTATGTTCATGAAGAGCATTTTAAAGCAAACTCCAAACACCTAGATTTGGTTCAATTATGAATTTAGGGAGGATTTGAAACTTCTGAGAGGAGAAAAAAAATTGATCTGACTATATGTCATATATTATTAACAATATACTTTATTTCCTTTCATTGCTATGAGGTTTTGAGAATCACTCTGAAGATCCTGGGAGAGTGAAATTTGCTTCTAATTTGGCCATAGGTGAAGGAGAGGTTCAGGACAGATAAGATGTGGGTGGGAATGGCATGATAAAGTTGAATTACTTTAATTCTGTAAGTGCAGTTCTTACAATAGAAATAAATAGTATTCTGAGTTGCAGTTAATATGAAAAGACTAGGATGTTTTCTAACTATAGTGGATATTTGCATTTTGAACATTCATAACATATGAACCTCCATTAATGTCCCATTCCATGATTCATGGAACTATATAAATGACTCTATATTTTTGAAGACTATTTTTTTAGGCACACAGGCATCTAGCTGGCATAGTGGACAGAACTGGACCTGAGTTCAAATCCTGCCTCAAACACTAGCTATGTGGCCATGGGTAAGTCACTTAACTCTATCTGCCTCAGTTTCCTCATCTATATAATGGAAATAATAATGATAATAACTATCTCTCTGGGTTGTTGTGAGGATAACACGAGATAATATAAAGAGCTTGGCAAAGTTTAAAGTGCTGTGTAAATACTTGATATGTTGAAACTCTGGAAGAGTCTATCAAATTGGAAAGACTTTCATTATGATTTCAGTGACATCTGAAATGACATGACTTATCCAAGGAAAATCCTAGCTAAGTGTGCAAAGTTCCACAACCAAGGGCTTGGCACCAGGTGATGTAATTTTGTCCACAGTTTACTCAGGCAACTGTTTATTAAAGTATATGGGGGTGCTATAACTTGTTTAAAAGAGGGATCCTAAGATCATAGGTCTAGAACTAGAAGGGACCCTAGTATCACATCAAGGTCAGCTTTGTCATTTTAAAGATAAGGAATCCACAGACCAGGGAGGATCAGTGACTTAACTAAGGTCACAGAGACCTAGAGGAGAGATTTGAAGCCAAGTTCTCTTTTTGTAGAGTCAGTGATTACATAAACATAAACACACAAACATATACGCACATACACATACACACACACAAAGTTAGAATAAATCTCAAAAGGAAGCTGCAAAAGAGAGTACTAATATTGGTATAGAACACAAGGGGAGAATGTAGCAATCTATCTGGGATAACCCAAGACATATAGAGAGTCTCTGCTACTACACACTCACTCTTTTGAGTTACATCATTCCTTCCTTTATTTAACAAACATAAGTAGGTCAAGTGCCAACTATCTTCAGAAACTTGTACTAGGTACTAGATATCAAGTTTGAATAAGAAGATAATCCTATGATGCTTGTCTGGTAGAAGCTTATAGTACATAAAGGGGATAAAAGTGTCAGTGGCTATAACATACAACATTACATGATAAGTAAAAATAGTTAACATTTATATAGCATTTTAAAGTTTCTACTTTACAAATGTTTTTGTTCAGTTATTGTCAGTCATGTCTGACTTCATGACCCTTTGGGGTTTTCTTGGCAGAAATACTGGAGTGGTTTGCCATTTCTTTCTCCAGCTCATTTTATTGATGAGGAAACTGAGGCAAACAGGGTGAAGTCACTTGCCTAGGGTCACACAGCGAGTATGTGTCTGAGGCCAAATATGAGCTCATGAAAATGTCTTCCTGACGCCAGTTCCAGAACTCTGCCCACTGTTTCATATCATTTCCACTCATAAAATTATATCAGTTTTTGATGTTAAACCATTTGACAATGCCAAGGACTTTGGTGACAAGAACTTTCTTTTCTGGGCTTTCTGTAGCTGTGGTTAACAGCAGAAACAGTTGCCAACCTACATATCCACAGGGTTTGCTTTCTATGATGATGACTGTTGACTCTAGACTAGAAGCATTGTTATTTCCAAGGATCCTAGGTTCAGGATCCTGAGCTGTCTCCACTGAGGTTCGAGGAGAGATGGCAGTCAAGGTAGTAATAATGATGATCATTTGACCTGCCTGGCACATGTCACCTCCTGTCTTTCCTTCAGGATGCCTTCCTACACTAGTGAGGTTGGTCTGCTTGCCCATTGATTGGCAGTTAATAGGGATGGTTAACCCCTTCTCCGCAAGAGTATCTTCTTCATAGGATGGCTATGTGGAGTAGCCCAGGATTAGGACTGGTGGTCTGGGGAAAGGGGGAGGGCTGCCATCCCTGTGATCTTGGCTTATCTTCCTCCTGATGACAGTTGATTAGCAGTTGTTGCTGGTGGTGAGGAGGAAGGTGAGCCTCCTCCCCACAATGATTTTTCTCCTCAATGATTGTTGGGGCTAGGCTGAAGGCAGGTCTAGTGTTTTTGAACTCACTGTTATTTCCAAATCTCTTAAGTTCAGGGACTTGGAATGTCTATTCAAAATCTCAAAAAAATATATTGGGAGGAAGGGCATGGAGGCAGGAAAATATAGGGTTGGGCTATAAACAGGGTAGAGATTGATCAGGAAAGGATTTATGTGAGAAGTATACTTGAGGTAAGCCTGATGGGAGCTATGAGTTCCAAGAGTTAGAAACAAGGAGGAAATGTATTCCAGACATTGAGGGAGGTCTGCTTAAGATGCAGAAGTAAGAAATGGAATGCTATGTTTGGGAAACAAGAAGGCCCATTTGATTGGAATTTAGAGTATATGTGACTGAATTACACGAAAACAGTATGGAAAGATAAGTTAAAGCCAACATGTAAAGGGCATTAAACAGAAGAATGCATATTTTATCCTAAGGCAATTGCAATTCATTGAAGCCTTTTTATCAAGGGATGACATGATCAGATTTGTGCTTTTGGGTATACCAATTTATCAACCATATATATGATGATTTGGAGAAGGAAGATATGGCAAGCAGAGAGATAAATTAAGTGATTATTTCAATAATCTAGATGAGAAGTGATGAATATCCAAATTACGTTACCATATTAGAAAAAAAAGGATAAGTACCAGAGATTCTCTGGAGAGAAAATTGACAAGACTTGTCAACTGATGGGATATCAGGAGTGAGCATGAATGAGGAGTTGAGCAAAGTCCAGGGTTGTAAACCTGAGCAAACAAAAGGAGGAAGTAAGGAAGGATGATGAATTTTAAAGAGAAAGTAAGGTGCTAAATGGCATTCGTAGAGCACTGGATTTGAAGCCAAGACCCGAGTTCAAATTCTGCCTCAGATCCTTACTGTGTGACCCTGGCAAGTCCCTTAATCTTTTTATTTCCTCTTGCAAAATAAGGATAATAATAGCACCGTCCTTAAGGATTATTAAGAGGATTGCATGAGCTAATATGTAAATATACTTACTTTGCAAATATTATAGCACTATATAAATGCTAGCTATTTTTACAGTGAGTTCCATTTTAGACATGTTGATTTGAAATCCCTACAGAATATCCAGTTGGAGATAGCCAGTATAAATTTGGTTGAGATCTTTATAGATATTGTAACCGAACCCATGGAAACTTCAGAGATCATTGGGAGAGCATATTGAAAGAGGAAAGAAAGGGATCAGAACAGAGCCTTGGGATGTTTTTATGTTTAGGAGGTGAAGCATGTATGGTCATCCTGAAAAACAGAATGAGGAGCAATCAGACAGGCAGGAAGAGAATATGATCATAGGAAGGATGTGGGAAGGAAACAGAATCCAGAAAGAAGGGGTTTCTGACAGTGCCAAAAGCTACAAAGAAGGTTAAAAAAAGAATGCAGACTGAGAAAAGGCTATTGGATTTAACAATTAAGAAATTGTTGGTAATCTGGGAGAAGACAATTTCTGTCAAATGCTTGGGTTGGATGCCAGATTGTCAGAGTTTGAGTAGTAGTTAGAAAGTGACGGAGTGGAGGCAACAAATGTAAAGTAGATATTTCTTTCTAGGAGTATGACTATGAAAAGGAGGATAGATAAAGCATGATAGATAGTTTTACATCATAGAGTCAAATGAGAGTTTAGCAATAGTCCAAATGGAGGCAAATGAGGATCCCTATTAGGAGATGGCAATGGAAAGCAAGTGGAGCTCCATGTGACAGCTGTAGTAGAGGCCATTATGGTAACTAGCTTGGTATGAAGAAATGTTTCATTTTTTCCTCTAACACAGGGCTTTGGTACATAATAGGCACTTAATAAATGCTTATGGAATTAATAAATAAAGCAATGAATAAATAAATGAGAAAGATAGAAGAGTAAAAGATAATTCTAATATTTTAACCATGGGTTACTGAGTGAAATGTAACACTGCAGAGAGAAATAGGGAAATGAGAAGAAGCATGTTTAGGAGAAGAGGAATACAAGCTTAGTTTGGGACACATTGAGTGCTAAGTGCCAGTGAGACACTCAGGTAGAGAAGACCTTTAGGTAGTTGAAGATGTGGATGTAGTGCTTAGGAGGAATAATCAAGGTTGGAGGAGTAGATTTGGGCATTATTGGCATAAGGTAGTAATTGAAATTATTAGACTGATGAGATTTTTCAAGGGAAAGTATGGAGTGTAGAGAATTCCCAGTCTTAGTTGCTTGTGAAAATGAAAGGTTAAATACCTTGCCCATCATGAGTTAATATATATCAGTCATTGATAACACTTCCAATTTCCTTGGAAGAAGGCTATGGTGTAAGGTAAAGGAGAAAAGAAAAGTACTTGCACTGAATAAGGATAGGAAAATGGTTTCTGAGTTCTTCTGTCTTTTATGAAGGAGAAGGAGTAAAATCAAGAGGATTGAGGAGAAAGGTCCTGAAGAGAAGGATCCAAGAATTTATGAAAGGGTTAGATGGAAGGAAAAATTAAATAAGAAAAGGTCAGTGGGCCACATTGCTAGGTAACATATATTTGTCCCATTGAATTCATCTTGTGGGGCATATTGATGAAGCAATTAAATGGCTAGTGTCATGGAGGGTGGAATTGTTATTAAGTCTAAGGAAAGGAATTTGAATATGGTTGCCAAGTGTGTAAGAGGCATTAACAGTCTATTTACAGGTCCTAAAGAAAGGGTGCTTATGGGAGAAGTGTAAACACTCATAAATAGTAGTTAAAATGTTAAAAATCTCAATTAGTATGGAGAACATGGAAAACTTTTAATGACCTTTATTGAGAATGTGTTGTGTATTACTGCCACAGTCAAGCAACTACTATCTGTGTTTCAAGTATAGACTGATTTAACTCAAAGAAAAGACTTGAAGAATGTCTCTCTCCACATTCCATATCCTCAAGGACTATGAAAAGTTTTCTTGAAAATATGGAGGTATTAGAATCATCAGTGGGGGAAAAAATAGAATCTGAAGTAGAAGACAGGGAGCAAGATCCTTACTAGGAAACTGGAAAGTATAGGAATTTTACATAGAAGTAGTGGTAGAAGAGGAAAACTGTACATTTAAAGGTTAAAAAAGAAGAATTTGAGGCTTTTCCTGAAAAGGAGAGAGATGGTTACTCTGAGGGGAAATCAAATGTCTGTCTTTCAAAGAATGATACAGTAGAATTATTAGGTGTGATATCATCTGGTAAGAGCCAAAGGAAAAAGCTCAGAACTACTGAGACATTTAATTATAGACCTGATGATAATATAAATTATAGAACTGATAATGGTTAAGATATAACAGAAATTCCAAGAATTATCAAAGCATGATTAGTACTTTCTACTTCTGATGATTATATGGACCCAAGTGACATTGCCAGAAGAAACCTAAAATGTATTGACAAATATTATGAAATCTCAAGGTGTTATAAGAAACATAAGAACACAGAAATATAAGCGAACAGGTGGAATTTTCCTCATTGCTGCCTTTTAAAGGCAAGGGAAACAGGATAGAAAAAAATTCGCTTGCCATTTAAAGAGCCAACTAAAAAAAGGGAGTTCACAAAAATAGGATTTAGATTTATGGGCCATTGACTAAAATATAGGGATGACAGACTCCTAACCAAGGATAAAGCACAACTAACAAATGCCAGCCACTATGTATTTGCTTCATGTCTTAAAAATCTAATGAAAAGGGTTTAAATAAAAAATAATGGGGGAAGCAGAAAAGTGCCAGTGTATTGTCTACCAAGCTAGATACCATAAAGGGTAGTTCCACTGAAGGAAGAATACTTTCAACTGTGATACTCAGAAGTTCATAGAAGACAAAACTTGGGAAAGATGTAGTGGTAAAAACCCAGAGCCTCAAATTCTATACACAAAGGACCAGAGTTTAGGCACTAAGTAAGAGGAACCAGAAGTCCAAGGAGGTCGAAACTGATCTCATAAATATCACTGGAACTTGCATGGATAACTCCCATGACTGAAATATTCAAAAGAAATAGGAGAGGTCAAATTGCTGAGTGGGGTAGCATTACATATTTAAAAGGTATACTCAGGGAGGAAATCCAGGAACCAGAGAAGAGAAATAATGGAGAGCATTCAGGTGATGATCAATGAAGGGAGAAACAAAGGTGATTTTGTCATCAGAGTGTATTATAGACATCTTGGAAATAGATTATAAGCCTATTACAGAGGCATGATACAGGAATTCTTCAACTATTCTTATTGAACTTATTATTCAACTAATTCTTCAACACTTGCTAGAGTTACTCTCCTTTCTCTGTCCCTTCTCTCTTCTTTTTCTTCTCCCTGCCTCATTCCTTCTCTTCTTCCATTGCCCTACCCCCTTCTCTCTGACTCTTTCTGTGTTCTCCCTCTCTCCCTCTCTCTCTCTCTCTCTCTCTTTTTCTCCCTCCCCCTACTCACCTCCATCAGAGAGGCTAGCATTTTCCTAACTTTATTTAGTGACAATACCTCTTTCAAGAGGAACCAGTAAGGGAGAAATTCTGTCCTGCATCCAGTTCTCACTAATAGGGAAGATCTTTTCACCAGGGTGAAAGCAATGAGATGCTTGTGGTTAAGTGACTCCCTCTTTGAGACTGTGACAGAGAAGAGAAAGGCTAGGCAATATCTGACAGGCAACTTAGACAATGAGAGCAGTCTTCAAGAGATTCAGAACAAGGATAGGTAAGCCCTAGTGGATTAAATTCTACAAGGGAAGTCAGGTGAAAAGGAATGGGAAACTTCCAAAAATGAAATTCTGAAAACATAAGCAAAACAAAACCAATTCCAATGAGGAGGAAAACTAGAAGCTGCCTGAAAAGATTAAAATACAAGGATAAAGATGCATAAGGAATTCACCAACCACTTTACCTTTAAAAAAAAAGAAATGGAAACAAGAGGAGCTATCTCAGGATCAATATATGTATAGAACAATCCTCTCAAAATTGTGTCCAAGTGCTAAAGCTCAGATCAGAATGAGCTGAGATTGGCCATGGAAGGTAATGACACTATAAAGCTTTAGTTTGTTTGTTTGTTTGTTTGTTCTAAGCCATATTGGTGAAAGGGGAAGCTTTAGAAAAGGGCTTGAGGTGACCCTCAGGGTATATGGGATAATAATAACTGACAGAAGAGTCAAGGTACAAATGCTCAATTCTCATTTTGTTTCTGTTTTCTCTATCAAGGAGAATTACCGTTAGACTTGAAAGGACAGGACAAAAATGGACAAATAGTTATTGGTTCCCAAGATAAGTGAAGAAACAATAAGAGGGTACCTCGCATCTCCCACTGAGTACAAATCACCTGGGTCAGATGAACTAGATCCTCGGGTACTGAAAAAAAACTGATAGATATGATTGCGGGCCATTGTCAGTGATTTAAAAACTGAAAAACAAGAGAGATGCTGCAGGATTGGAAAACTGTACTGTGTCGTTTCTAAGGCCTCTTAAATTGTGACTTCAATTCACTTCTTAGTGTTTGGTTTATGGTTTCTTTGATCTTTATTATATTCATAAGGACATGTTTTTTCTTAAATTTTTATAACTAGACATGTCATCTGCTGTCTTCAGAATGTAAATGAAGCAATATTCCTTGCCATTGAATCTATACATGCATGCAAATGTTTATAGGCAGCTCTAAAAATAAAGACTTTCTTGCCTTTTTTTGTTTTTTTATCTCCCCTCTAGGATCTGAGTTAGGATTCATATGTGGACTATCAGGGGAAAAGGTTATAAGGACCTTTGATCTTCATTAGGAGAGAACAACCCACGGCCACCCTCCAGCGACTTTCTTTAGAATCATAGTTTCAGAGAGCTGACTGTATCATTTCAAGATTAAGTACCTAGGGAAACATTGTCAGTATATGTCAGAGGGGCTCTTGACTCCAAGTCTTCTTGATTCTGAGGTCAGTGCCTCTATCTACCTACTGGTGAGTTTCTCAAGTAACTTATTACTTTGGACATGAAATATGAGATAGAGTAGGTAAAGTTTAATTGGCATTAAAGGGAGAAGAACTGGCTGTGCAGTATGAGGCATTCCACAGGGGCCTTGATCAGTCAGGAGAGCAAAACAGAATAATTTAGTGTGTGGAGGTAGTGTCAATTGCAAGGGAAATGACAGAAAGAAAAGGTACTAAAGCATCTTCACTTTGACAATTTGCCCAGAGCCAATTTTGTTTAAAGTTTAAAGATGGAGTAACTGCTAAAAAAAATAAGCAAATTCACAAGTGTTTATATGTCTATTCTAAATTATAATGATGTATTTGCTTTGTTAAGGTTACAAGCATGTCAATTCATGAACTTGTTGACTGAACCTGGATCCCTGATATGAAATGTAAGTTATAGGAATTAAAAAGTCAGTGGTTGCCATGAGTGATGGTTGCCAAAGGCAACACTCATTTAGGAGATAAATTTTGTTGTGAAATTTTACGAAGAAGGATGATGGATGATTATGAAGAATCTAGTCTCATAAAGCAGAGAGAAGTAGTGTAAGGTAAAACTAGTTGAAAGAAAGTTTGCAAAGAGATCAACCAAAATAAAGTCATTTTGAAGGACATTTAGAGCTGAAAATGCAAAGACAAAAAAAATAGAGAAAAAAATGGGAAATATCTGTAAAAAATATTGTAATAAACTGTTTTCACTATTAAGGGCAGTGGAACAACCACACTTGGACTCTAGATTCATAAAGAGATGTTTTTGTTCACCCTTAGTTCTCAACAAGGATCAACGACATCACAAAGATGATGTCTTGACTTGTGGTGAATTGGACTTAAATGAGGCAGAACTGCACAAAGTCTCCACCCTCACTCTCTCTCCTCTAGAGTCATCGAAGTCTAGTGGCAAGACAAAAGTCAGGATGACTGGGGATATCTCTGGAAGAAGTGGGTGACCATGGCCTTTCTGAATTAAGGTCTTTTCCAGGTCTCAGTTCAACTGAATCCATTCAATGAGTAAAGGCTAAAAAGCATTAAGAGACAAAAGATGATCTAATTTACCATCATAAAAAATATCTGGGAGGGGAAGACCCTCTAAGCTTCTGGCCAGAACAGTAAACAATTGCTATTTATTCTCATTCTAAGCCATCAAAATCTAAACAATGAGGCACTGGGGCTTGGGCTGGGTATTGTTATTGGCCATTCAATGTAGGCCAGAATGACTTGGGTTTAAAAGTTAGTTGAATAGCTCCATTTGAAACACCATGAGCTTTTTAAAAGCTTGTTTTTTTCAGAGCTATATTTCAAGAACTCATATATGAAAACTGCACAGGACAAAAAAAATTGAATTGTCCCAGGTTTTTGAATAAATAAATATTTTTAAAATCTCCAAATATCTTACAAAATATAAGCAACCAAAAATTATATTCCAATGGACAGAGCATTCATGAGAGGATTAGCTTAAACTTAGACCAAAATAATAGTGAGGCACACGTATAAGAAATACGTATAACAAAAGCTTAGCAACTGCTTTGGAAGTCAGAGATATTCAAGCTATCTGAAGGAGTGTAAGTTACTAAAGACTGGAGAAAAAAATCATAGATGATCTATCTATCAAAAAATGTAACCACAAAAGTACCAAAAATATAGTGACTCATCCACTTATAAAAAATCTTCATGCGAATCATCTATATACATTAAGGGCATCTTGTTGAGTGTATTACTAGGGAAAAAGCAAACTTTGAGAAGTAATTCAACAGTGGAGTATGTACCCTATGTTTGTTGTTGACACATTTTTTCAATTGCATCCAACTCTTCATAACCTCATTTGAGATTTTCTTGACAAAGATACTAGAATGGTTTGGCATTTCCTTCTCTAGCTCATTTTATAGATGAGGAACTGAGGCAAAGAGGATTAAGTGACTTGCCCAGGGTCATATAACTGGTAAGTATCTGAGGCCAGATTTCAACCCAAGAAGATGAGTCTTCCTGACTCCAGGTTTGGGGATCTATCCATTGTACCACCTGTATTTACCATTTCACAATTGACTAAAGTTGTAGAGAAACTAAGATACTGTGTCTATTGTTTGTTGATTATTTAAAAAATTGCTTTGATAGAGCAAAATGCCACCTTGAAGGTTCTTATCCCACAAAATGTCTTGATCCCAGTCATACATCAAAATATAACAGAAATAACCTGTTAAAACCCTCTGATCATAAATATCAGGCAAGGCATAAAACTGGGAGATGTATACTGACTAATGGTGTTTGTTCATCTCTGTAATATAGATGATCTAAGACGGAGTTCAAGAGGAATTAGTGTGGGAGTTAAGGTTTTCCAGATGATCCCATTTAGGAATGGCATTGCACCAGTTGTATCTTTAAGCCCCAGAAAAGTGCAAAACTTTTTGGAAGAGATTTATAGCCACTCAGAAGAGTTTGGTCTGCTAATCCACATAGGAAAGACCAAATAGATGAAGAATATCTATTGCCCAGATGATGACATGCATTTAAATATAAACTTTATACAGCTTGTTCAACAGCATCTATATTTGGAACAGGCAGTGCACATGAGTAATTAGTTGGACCCAGAGTTGAATAGGAGTAGATCATGCTAGATTGCCTTCAGAAGATTTTAAAGCTCATTATGACTTCAAATTTCCTAGGGAAACAAAAGCTCTTCTTTGTAATAACAACATTCTACTGATGTTGCTGTATAGCTGTGAAAACACAAAAGTCTCTGAGGAATTTAAAATTAATATCACATGGTCAGTAATGGAAAGGTAAGTGGTGATTGTGAGTATGTTACATTATTTACTTGATCAGGAATTGCAAGGAACAGAAGCAAAAAATAACAACAAGGTAATGGGTGATAGGAAGAGAAAATGGGCTGGTTACATGGGGAAGCTAAGATGGACAGCAAGAATGGTCCATTAGTACCCTTGGATGGCTTCCGGCATGCCAGGTGGATAGCCTGTGGCAAAAGACAAGGACAGGAATGTCCCTGAATGTGCAGTCATGGATAGGCTATCATCTGCATCATTAAGGGAAACTTCCCAATCAATGAAATTATCGATCTATTTGAGTAAGTAATACTTATGGTTTTAAGGAACAAATGATTTTAAGGAAGGAAGATCTTACATAAATCACTAATCTTGGCCTTTCTGCAGCCTTCAACACTGTTGAACACCCTTGTTTCCCTGATTTTCTTTGCTATCTAGGTTTTTGGGAGACTACTTTCTCCTGGTCCTCCTCCTATCTGACCACTTCATAGTCTCCTTTGCTGGATCTTCATCCAGTTCATATCTGCTAATTGTATGCATCCCAAATGGCTCTGTCTAGAGTCAGCTTCTTTTCTCTTTCTATACTACTTCACTTGGTGATTGCATTAGCTCTCATGAATTCTGTTGTCATTTGTATGCTGATGATTCTTGAATTTACTTACTCTACTATAACCTCTCTGATAACCTCCAGTCTCCCATCTCCAACTGCCTATCAGACATTGTACACTCAACATGTCAAAAAGTGAACTCTTTATTTTTTTTCTCTAAACACTTATCCTATCCAGACTTCCCTATTACTGTAAAGAGCACTACCATTCTCCTAGTCCCCTAGGTTCACAACTAGTCATCCTTGACTATTTACTTTCTCATTCCCCTCATCCAATTTAATCTCTTGCCAAGATCTAAGGATTTCACCTTTGCCACATCTCTTGAATATATCCCCTTCTCTCCTCTGATACTACCACTATCCTGATAGAGGCTCTAATCTCCTCATATCTGGACTATTGAAATAGACTGATGGTTGTTCTGTCTGCCACAAGTCACTCCTTAATTTAGTTCATTATCCATTCACCCAACAAAGTGATTTTCTTAAAACCCAAGTTTGATCATGTCATCCCTCTTCCACCTCATTCCAGTGGCTCCTTATCGTTCCTGGATCAGATGTGAGAGCCTCTATTTGGCATTAAAATTCCTTCATAATCTAGGCTCCACCCCCATCTTTCCAGTCTTCTTAATGTTTTACATCCCTCTCCATGCCCTTTAATCCAGTGACACTGGCTTTCTTGCTGTTCCTTGAACTAGACTATTCATCTCTCAACCCTGGTCATTTTCTCTGACTATCCCCCATTCCTAGAATGTTCCCCCTCTTCATCTCCTGGCTTCTTAGAAGTCCCAACTAAAATCTCATCCTCTACAGGAAGCCTTTCCCAATGCCTTTTACTTCCAGTGCTTTCCTGCTGTTGATTGTTTCTTATTTATCCCATGTATTGCTTCTTTATGCATGTTTGCTTGCACATTTTCTCCTCCACTGGATTGTGAGCTCCTTAGGGGCCAGGGACTTTCTTCTTGTCTTTCTCTTTATCTCTAGGACTTAGCATAGTTCCTAGAACATTGTACATACTTAATAAATGCTTATGGACTTGTCAAATAATCAATTTTATCATGATACAGAAATTGACCTCTGTTCAGGTTTTATTTGTGGCATTTTATTCAGAATACACTTATTTAAAATTGAATATTGACTTTGTAACAACTTTAAAATAATGCCTCAAATTAAATTCTGCAGTGGGAGATCCAACAAAGGGTCAAAATGAGACATTCTTCTAGTTCAAGACAACATAGGGCTGCAACATGTAGAAAGTAGAACCTGGAACCTCTGTGGTTGAAACAGCAGTGGTCAGACTAAATGGTGGCAAGGGAAGCAGTCACAAGGGTCTGGAGTTCTCAAATCAGAGACAGTAAGGAAAACTGGCAACTGTTCAGAAATAGATTACAATCTGGTATTGGCTAAGAAATAGTGATGGATCAGTGGAACAGATTAGGCACACAACATGGTAAATGACCTTGGTAACCTAGTGTTTGATAAACCCAAAGATTCAAGCTTTTGGGACAAGAACTCAGCATTTGACAAAAACTGCTAGGAAACTGGAAAGCAGTTTGGCAGGAACTATATAGGAGCCCCACATCTTATACTCTAAAGCAAGATAAGATCAAAATGGGTACATTATTTAGATATGAAGGGTTACATCATAAGTAAATTATAGGAGCACGGAATATTTTACTTGTCAGATCTATGGGCAAAAGAAGAATTTATAACCAAACAAGGGATACAGAACATCATAGGATATAAAGTGGATATTTTTGATGACATTAAATTAAAAAGATTTTGCACAAACAAAACCAATGCAACTCAAGATTAAAAGGAAAGCAGAAAAAGGTGCTGGTGGGGAAATTTACAAGTTTCTCTGATAAAGGTCTCATTTTTTAAATACAGAGATACAAAGTCAAATTTATAGAAATATGAGTCATTCCCCAATTGACCAATGGTCAAAGGATATGAATGGGCAGTTTTCAGATGAAGAAATCAAAGGTATCTATAGTCATATGAAAAAATGCTCCAAGTCATTATTGAAGAGAGAAATTCAAATTAAAATCACTCCAAGGTACCACCTCACACCTATCAGATTGGCCAACACGACAGAAAAGGAACATGACAACTGGTGGAGGGGATGTGGAAGAATTGGTACACTAATGCATTGTTGATGAATTTGTGAACTAGGCTAACCATTCTGGAAAACAATTTGGAACTATGTCCAAAGAGCTAAAAAACTGCATACCCTTTGACCAAGTAATACCACTATTATGTCTGTATTTCAAAGAGTTAAAAGAAAAGGGGAAAGAGCCTATTTATACAAAAATATTTATAGAAGCTTCTTATGCGGTGGCAAAGAGTTGGAAATTGAGTGGATGTCCATCAATTGAGGAATAACTGAACAAGTTGTAGCATATGATCCTGATGGAATACCATTGTGCTAGAAGAAAGGAGGAGCAAAAATGAGGAGATTTCAGGAAAAATTTGGGAAGACTTATATGTATTCATGTAAGGTGAACTGAGCAGAACCAAAACATTGTATACAGTAATAGCAATACTTTAAGAATGAGAAATTGTGAACGACTTAGCTATTCTGATCAAGACAATAATCCAAAATAATTGCAAAGGACCCATAATGAAAAATCTATCTTCAGACAGAGAACTGATGAACTCTGATTGCAGGTTGAAATATACATTTTTACTTAATTTTTATTGTTCTTTTTGTTTGTGCTTTTGTTTGTAACATGGCTAATATGAAAATTTAAAAAATAAAATTACTCTTGTAATCATAATTACTCCATCCATTTAAGCTAATCAGGACTTAGGTATCCTACATAAGAATGGTGATGGTGATGAGAACGATGATAGCAATAGCTTACAAAGTAGCAGGATGGGACAATGTAAAGGCAACCACACTGGCATACCCAGGATGGCTGCTAGTGCAAGTTCTTAGATCTCCTTTACTAGGAAAGATAGCTGTTTAAGGGTCAACAATCTTAAAAATTACAGTCAGCAGTTCAGGTGAAAAGTCAAGTACGTTGAACTTCAGAGAAAATACAAACAGAGGAAATACAAGCAGAGAAATAAAGACCAACAGACAGGATTATGACTGCTTGAATAAAAGCAATATTGCTATTTACTTTACATACATCCTTGGATCAAGAGAGCCTTTACATCTGAGCAGTCAGGGGTCTGAACATACAGCCACTCAGAGTCTTGACCAGAGAATCACAAGATCCTTCTCATAAATGAGCCCCCAAAGCAAAACCTCACCTCTCAGAATATATACTCTTTCAGCTAACAGGCTCAGAGCCAGAAGGCATCGCAACCTTTGTGATTCAGTGGCTAATAAGAAATTGGCAAAAGATGTAAAAACTTTCCTACAAGCAAGCTTCCCTTAATGGGCTCCATGTGAGGCCTATTAACAGGCAGAGAAGATCTTACATCCTATTAACATTACAGATGGCGACAAGAACTGTAAATCCTAGGTTTAAATTCTGACTCAACCACTTATTGACTGTGTGATCTTGGGCAAGTCACTTAGCCTCTCAGAAACTCAATTTACTCATTGGTAAATTTGGATAATATCTATGCCTTCCACATAGCATTGTGAAAAAAATGCAAAGTACTATAAACTATATAAAGTGTTATGTAGCACTTAACAACTATAAAATAACTTTATAGAAATTACCTTATTTGATCACCAAAATAACTGTGAAACAGATGATACAAATATCATTATCTGCATTTTACTGAAAAGGGAACTGAACCTCAGAGAAGTTAAAGTGTTACACACAAAACCATGTAGTAAGGAAGCCAGAATTTTCGGCCATGACTATCTTCTGATAAATTCAGTGGTTTTTCCATTATATCATTCTATTCTTTTGGATAATTTGAAGACATTCATTTTGAGGTTTGGAATACACTATGCAATTATTCTTGCTGCATATTTACTTTCCTAATTCAATTTTATTTCGACTCCCATTTGAGTTATTTTGTACTTAGAATATATCAAATGATAAAGGTCCAAATAGGAGAGCTAGGTGGCACAGTGGATAGTTCAACAGGCCTGGAATCAGGAAGACCTAAGTTCAAATCCAGCCTTAGATACTTCCTAGCTATGTGACCCTGGGCAAGTCACTTAAATTCTGCTTGCCTCAGTTTCCTCATCTGTAGAATAGGAATAATAAGGGCACCTAGCTTCCAGGGTTGTTGTGAGGCTCAAATGAAATAATTATTCTAAAATACTTAGTGCAGTGCCTGACACACAGTAACCACTATATATGTTAGTAATTATTACAGCTATTAACAGAGAGGTTAAGCATATTGCCCAAAGTCCAACAGCTTCTTCTCTGTATTGTAGTATATAGTTAAATGAGCCAGGATTCAAACCTGCATCGTCTGACTCCAGATCCAGGGCTTGCTCTTCTATGCCATATTGTCACATTGGAAAATCTACTTAAATTTTCTTTGTGTCAGCTTCCTTATTTGTAAAAAGAAGAATTTAAACTGGGTGTTCTCTAAGGGACCTTCCTGCTCCAAACCTATAACTGAGAGAAGTCAGCTAAGTGGGATATTGGCTGATAAAATCAAACCAGCTAAGGATTTAAAGTTGACCACATACAGTTCTCTAAGTGGAAAATTGTCAGGTAAATAATTGAGTGGCAGAGAGACTATATGGTACAAAACGTTAGACTGGAAAATGGAAGATCTGATTTCTGTTCTGGCTTTGCCCTTAAATATATGACCTTAGATAAGTCTTTTCACATCTCAGTGTCCTCATCCATAACATACACACACACACACACACACACACACACACACACGTATATGTATGTATATACACATATATATGCATGTGTATATATGTATATATGTGTGTATATTTATATGTATATATGCACATAGGTATATGTGTATATACATACATATATATATATATAGTTGGATTAGTTGCTCTTTAAGTTTCCTTCTAGCTCTAAAAATTCTTTGACTATAGTCTTAAAAATTCTTACTATATTTGCTTCAGGCAGATGCTTGCGTTTTCTTCACATAATGATGTGGGAAATTGTAGGAGAAAGTGTGATGGGCTAAGAGAAGAGGGTGTCATATGTTAAAGTGGATAGAGCCAGAGCAAATTGTGAAGACTTTTTAAAGTGTGGATAGATCAAATGATTTTTTAAACTACAGTCTGAGAAGGTTAAACGTGCTTTTGAATATTTCAAGAATAGTCTCAAAATGTACCCATTGGATTTTGTCAATGTGTCTCTATTTGAACAACTGACCTATCAATCTATCTACCTCTGCCTGCTTCCAAAGAGGACTTGTATAGCACTCACAATGTATTATGCAAAATGGGGCAATTAAAAAAAGGACAAAGCAGCCAAAGGGAGCAGAGAAAAGATGTTATCAAGCACCTGGGAAGTGATTCCTTCCAGTTGAGCTGTGAATTTTAATCTGAGTTTCTGACCAGCTCAGATAGAAAAGAAACTACCTTGGGTGGTTTAATTCTCATTATTCTAGAAAAGGAAATGTAAAAGTTTTTTTGTTTGTTTTTAACACATTTCAGAAAATGGTCACAAGCTAACAAGAAATTTAGCTGATATTTTCTCTTTAAAACTTTTGGAATGACTAGATCTGAGAGATGCTTCATGAATCAATACTACTAGGCAGACCTTCCAGGGGCTGACCTGTAGATCACTGAACTGTCCTCATTCTTAGTAGTCCTCTTTCCATGGTAATGATTCGAAAAGGACAGCTCACCACACAAATTCATGCATACGATCTTCTATGGTCCCTTGTAGCTCTCAAATTCTAAGCACTTTTGCTCTCTAGGGCAGTTGAACACTGGTCTCATAGTCTCCCTGTTATGGGTGTAGTTTTTTTGTATTATTTAAGCTAATTTATCACATATTCCCACTCACTGCTAAAAGTTTTATTGCTTTTTCACCTCTGAGTTCTACTAAAAGTTAATTGTTTCCTACAGCTAGGTCAGAGCCAAGAATGGCCAAGTGACATGAAGTCATGTTATATGTTGGCCTCCCTGTTAGTCAGAGCCCTAATTGCTTTGCTAAGGCTCAAGGTTCCATTTTAAACTTCAACCATAACTCCTTGGAGTTGGAACATTTCCCATCATTCATCATTTGAGAAGCTCAATAGGAAAAACCAGATCCTGCCTGGTTTTAAGTACAACTCTGGGAGTAGCTTTCAGAGTTTCCATGTCTGTCTGTATGTCACAGTGATCCCTATCTCCTTTTTTAAGGGTTGTAGGTTTTTCATTTGTTTTTAGTATGCCAGTTGAAAAATTCAAAGAGAAAAAATGGTTGTGTTTTATTGAATATGGGTAATAGACTGATAAGGTGGTACGTCACTGTTTAATTATGACAATGCAAAAAAACATGATGTTGTTCACTGTAAAATTCTTTTTATTCATTAAAATTCAGTTTTAAAAATTGAATGACTCTTGTATTCTCCCTATCAATATGAAGCTGCATGTTCTTTCTTTGATCTCTATTTGTGCAGTAGCTTGGCTATATATGGCTTTAATTGGCCAATTGGGACCTATAATGTTTATTCCTCTATAATCCAAACAATACTAATTCTTTTGGGGGAGAGAGCAGTTGTTGATGAATGCACCTCATAATATTGCTTGGTTTAAAGACTTCATTCTATGCAACAACACTCTGGATTTGCATCTTTCTTTCTAAATTATTAGAGGTCAAATTTCCTTATCACATTCTAAGTTTCCATAGCAATTCCTCCTCTTCCCCAGAGAAATCAGTGGGAAAATGTATGTAGTGTGACTACACATTCTTAATCTTCAGAATGTTTTGTGCAATATTGTCTTTATGAATACTATCTGTGTATATTACTGGCTTGAACTGGTTAGAAAAGTTTATTTGAAGCAAAAGTTTCATTAGAGTTCCTGGATTCCACCACTACTTGTAGGAAGTAGATTGTGCATGAAATCTTTATTTCCTGACTTCTCCTCTGAACTTTAGTCCTGCATTTTTAACTACCTGATTACCAGATCAACCTGGATTTACCATCATCATTTTAAATTTAATATGTCTTAAACAGTATTCATTGTCTTTTCCCTGCTCCCTCCTATGCAATCAACCAATAAATGTTTATTAAATGCCCACATGATGCTAGGCCTTAAAACTCTCCTTTTTCTGTTAATTATTTTTGGCTTTTCTATCATCCAGGTTCAAAATCTAGGAGTTATCTTTCGATGCTTTAGATGCTCTCTCTCTTTTGCTTCCATATTGAAATCTTGTCAACTTAATTCTCCCTTCCTAATGATTCTTGGATGCTTCCTATTCTCAGAATCAATTTCTTTGAAAATATTTCATGATTAATTGCTGTCAAATATCAAGAAGTGATTTTGAGAAAGATCTTTTGTTGGTACAAATATTTTCTAAAAACTAAAATAAAAAGCAAAATCTTCATGCTGCCTCACATGAGACAATCATTATTTCTCTAGTGGTAAAGTCAACCAGCATTTGTTAAGTGCTTGTTATATGTTAGGCACTGTGCTAAAAATAAAAGGCAGAAAACAACTCCTCGAGGAGCTCACATTCTGATGAGGGAGATAATATATAAAGAATTACATATATGTGTGTGTGCGTATGTATTTGTATGCGTGTGTATAGGATTATATAAAGGAAAAACTGGAGATAATCTCATAGCTATGGCCCCAGCATTATGCAGGATTAGAAAAGACTTCTTGAAAGAGGTAGGATTTCATCTGAGACCTGCTTCTAGGAAGCCAGGAAAACTATGACACAGACAAGGAGGAAGAGTATTCCTGATATGGGGGGCAGCAGTTGAAATTATTAAAATAAGAAGGTCACGTGGAGAGCAGTAAAGTGGGGGAAAAAGAGCAACAAAACAAAACAAAAATTGATAAGGTAGGAAAGGACCAAATTATGAAGGACTTTAAAAGCTAAACAGAAAATTTTATATGTGTTCCTAGAGGTAATAGGAAGCTACCAGAATTTGTAGAATGAGGGAGATGGGGGCGGCAGGTAACATGGTCAGACAAGCAGTTTAGGAAGATTGGGTTTGGCAGTTGATTGGAATAGCAAGAGATTTGAATATAATGTTGATACCTAGAATTCCAAATTGTCCTGGGGCTGTGCAAGATACTTCTGTTGGTGGATGGTACTCCTATACCCTTCCTATTGTGTACTTAAACCTCTCTGAACCTCAGTTTCTTCATTTGTAAAATGAGAAGACAGGACTTAATGATCTCTAAGATCCCATTCTATACTTTTTAGCTATGAATCTATGATTCCCTGATGGTATGAATTTGACTGTCCACAGTTCCCATTGCCTTCAAATATCTTTGACTAGATCTTAAAAGTCTTTGTCCATCAGACTTTTATAGAAAAACAAGGCTTAAAGTAGCTTGACCCAAACCAGGTAGCCCAGGTAACTAGTAAAAATACCCTAGCTGTCAGGCTGAACATAAAGCCCTGAGGAATTATGCAGAAGAGCAATCCCAAGAAGGCTGTATTTCCATAGGGTTTCCTTCAAGTCCCTTGCTGCTATAAATAATGTTATTGTTGCTTTGGTGGCCTTTAGGTGACCAGTGAATGGGGAAGTCATATTACAGAGGCCAAAGAAGGAATAATGAGATGGAGAGCACTGGATTGTAGAAAGTACTTGTAATAGAAATAGCAGAACACGCATAAGGAGGAACTCCTTGAGGTTTAAAAGTCAACAAAAGATTTAAATTGTTCCTCTAGGTTTTTAGTTCAATATGGATTAGTTGGCCATGGTAATGACGATTATGGCATAAGATGAGAAATGTACTCCTTTTCAAAATACATTCTCCAACTTTTCCCTGCCACAGCCTGTACATCAAAATTTTGTAGAGAAGCTGGGGGTGGAGTGGGAGTGTAGGAAAAGGAAAGAATGGACTTAAAAAAAGGAAATAGATGCAATACAATTGATAAGCTCTCAGGGATCAAGAGAAGTGACAAATTTATGAAACTCCTTTAATTTAGAGACCTTCCCAGCACTTCCTGTGTGTGCCTCATCTCAGGGAAAGCGACAGACATGGCATCCTTTGTTGGTCGATAGGGAATTTCAGAAGCAAAGGGACAAAATGATTTGTCTGAAGCCTCCTAAGGAGTTTGTGGTAGAAACACAAGAATTGTAATCTTATCAAGTAGCACAAACTCTCTCCAACCACTTAGGCTGATTCAGGCTGTTTCCCTGCTACCAAGGAGGAATCATGTAATTTAATGTAGTTTCAAGAGCTTGGCTAATCCACTGTGAAATGTCCTCATCACTTTGTATTACAATCATCACCAAATATTTACAAAGCATCTACAGGGACCTAAGGCTAGGCAAAAATGCTACCTGATAAGGAAAAGGTGAAAATTGCTCAAGAAGACATAGTACATTTTCATCCATCCCTTCCCCTGCTCCCAAATGCATTTTGTCATTGTGGCTTGTGACATATTTCACATTGCTCTCTCTTTATCCTCTTAATGAAATTCCTTCTTTTGGTTTTTGTTGAGGATATGTTACCCTTAATATTCCCTTTTACCTTTATGGTTGACTCCTTCTATGTCTCTTATTTATTAATTCAATCATTCAATCATTCATTCAATCAACAAACACTCTTTAAGCCCTTAAGGAACTATTAATTATACAAGCCACTGTGTTATATGCTGGACTACCAAGACAAAAGAGTCCCTGCTTTCACAGAATTCACTTTTTATTAGGTTGATGCAACTTATGTCATAAGTCAAATAAAAGATAATTTGAGGGAGAAACATGTTTTTGAGTGGTTCTGATTTCTCCATTCCCCTTTACAATCCCCATGTGGGCATAACCTAAGGTTCAGTCCTGCCTTTGTTACTCTTTCTTTTTTGTCATTTGACAATCTCATTCACTTTATAAGTTTCAATTCTCATCTTTACACCAATAATGCCCAAATAGAAATCTTCATCTTGGTTTTTCTTCTGAATGACAATCCTGTATCTCAAACTGCTTTCAGGACATCTCAATTTGGGGGTTTCCTCACCTTATCAAAATAAACTAATAACCTTCCCATCCCTTAAGAAGTTAGTTTCCCCTACTGACTTCCCTATTTCTGTCAGAGTTGATCTTTGTTCTACTTGCTACTCAGGCCCAGAACCTGAGATACATCTTTTGCTTTCTCACCTTCATTCCCACATCTAGGTTACCAGAAAATCCTATCACTTTGATTTTTTTCTTCCTGTTTTGTATGTCATTTTCTTCTTTTTCATTCCTTCTGTGACCTTGTCAGTATACCATTGGGTTATTATATTCTCTCTAGTCTTTCCCTTCTCCAAACTATCTTTCATACTATATCCATGTTAATTTCCCTAAAACTTTGCTTCTTCTCATCAGTCTTCTTTTTCAAAAACCTTGGATGACACCTTATTTCCTACAGAGTCAAGTCCAGACACCTTTGCTTTGCATTCAAAGGCATAAGTATTCTGGCTCCAATCTACCATCTCTCATAGTAATTTCCTATATTCTAGCCATATAGCTTTACTTACTATCCCTTAGGTATGGTTTCTATATTCGGACATCCCCGCCTTTTCATTTCCACCATCTGGATTGACTTCTTTCCCAAATTCACCTATTGAAATTTTAATTGCCTCTCCAGTCCAGCTTATGGCTCACATCCTCCACAAGGTTTTTCCTCACCACTTTAGTTCATATATTCTTAGGTCTCTGTCTTTACTCCTGCTGCTTTTCCATTCAGAATACTCTTTATCCTCTCTCTACCTGCCTGCATCCTACCTATCCTATAAAGACTGACTCAACTAATTGAAAGATTTCTTTTCCTCCTTTGAACTTCTGTTTATCATTATTTCCTATTTTACTTATTAAACCCACACTGCCTCATAATGTTAGTTATATTTTTAGATGTGTTTTTTCTTCCTAGATAGACTATATTTTATCACAGTCAAAAGCAGTGATCATATATTATACTTCTCTTTCTTGCCTGTAATGCTACTACAAATTTGTAGTAGCATTACAGGCAAGAAAGAGAAGATTGAAGGAAAGTGAGGGAACAGTTTGAGCTCTCTGCTCTGATCTAAGAGATGCTACCAGTAACACGTCTTCTGAATAGATGTCCCATGAAACAGCAAGAATAGACAGAAAAACGTTCCTACTTAATGAAAGTGAAGCTTTTTTTTTTTTTGTCAGCACTTTCTAAGTATCCCCACAGGCTAGTATGATCTGAAATATTCCATGCCATCAAGTGGCTCTCTCTGTATGATATTCCTTTCCCACCTTTCCTTGTCCATTCATTGTTAAGGGGAACAGAAGGCCTTGTTACGTTATTAACAGGGCCAAGTGAAAAGCATAAATCTTTCTTGGGGAGGAATTAAAGGCTCACATAAGGGGAGAAAATCAGTATGGGCCTTGGAGTCCCTGCTCTATGAAATGAAAGGATGAAAATCTTTCTTTGTTCCCAGTAGAGGGTTCTATTTAATGGGGAAATGTCTGCAGAAAATGAGAAGGTATTGTCTAGGGGACCTGATAATAGTGCAGAGTACCCGGCCAGGTAACTAGTGACTGAGAGCCTGAATTAGTCAAGGTTCCCAGCCAATGTACCATCACTACTCTAGTTTTAGGTCATCTTAAATAGTTGGCCCTTGTCTTATGTAGGGCTTCTTGTTACAATAGTAGTCACTTTGTGACTGTGGGGTTCCCTGTTTCTGCTTTTGTATCGGAAAGTCATTCTTTCTGATGGGGGTGAGGACAAGAGGATTGGGTGTGGAGCATAGCCAGCCAGACACATCTAGATAACAGCAAATCATCAGACCTGTGGAGCTGCACAGCTGCATTCTCTTCCACGAAGCTTGCCAAAATATGACAAACTGTGGCCTCTGAGTTGTTTCATGATGAATGGACAGCATGGAGCATAAATGGTGGGTAAGGGTCACTAGAATTATGCAACTATGGGGTTATTTCCATCAGAGCACATGCACAGTCTCATAGCGAGTCAGAAGGAAGAGAATCATTTTTTTAAAAATCTTTTTGGAGAGGAAGGAGGAGAGAGAGAGAGAAGGAAGGGGATGAATAAGGTTCCACTACTCTGTGGAACAACTTAAAAGAATTTTGATTTCAACTCTCACTTTAAGGCCAAAGTGTGCTTGAGCAGAAGCAGAAATATTTTAAGATTTTCACTCTTCAGCACATATTTGAAAAACTTAAAAGGAGAGAGAGAGAGAGCTGGTTTTTAATCTCTCATTTGTGGATATTCTTTAGAAAAATGCAAAATGATATACATTTAGTGGACAAGGACTATCTTCAAATATGTCTATAGGCAGCTGCCTGTTACTGGACTTTATTTTGCTTTATATAGCAGCATCAGTGGAGCAGATTTTGTGACATATCTGGCTAGTATTTAAATTTTTTTGTATTTTGTATCACATTGTAGCCTTTGCATAGCCCTCTTCCCAATTCAGTTTAACTAAAGCAATATTTATTAAGTACTCACTATGTGCCAGGTACTATGCTAAACACTGGGGACATGAATAAGAAAAAGACAGTCCTTCCCCTCAAGAGCTTACTGTCTAATGAGAGAAGACAAAACACAAAAGAACGCTGGGGGAGGAGAGATGAGAACCACGGATTATCTTGTTCCATGGAATTAAAACCTAACAAACTGCAAAGTCCAATTTCTGCCTTTTATAAAGGAAGACTGAGGAATGAGTTTAGTACTCCACCCTCTAGCCCTCCAATCAGAGGATAAGAAATATTGGTGAGGAAAAGCTAGAAATGGTTCTATGCGGTCAATAAAAAGCTAATAAATCCTATAATTTAGAGTAGGAATGGATCCCAGAGAGCATAGTACAATTTTTCATCTTATAGATAGAGAAACTGAAGTCTAAGAAAGTTAAGTGACTTGTTTCGAGGTGAATCAATTCATTTTAGTAGGCATTTGTTAAATATTTACCCTGTGCTATGTGCTATGCATACAAAGACATAAATAAACAGTTCCTGTTTCCAAGGAGCTTAGATTCCGTTGCAATAAGGTCATATGTGAAACAAGCAGCAGTACCATAATTTGAACTCAGGTCTCTGAGTCCAAACTGAAAGCCCATTTCACACTATCATAATGTCTTACTATGTCATGAATTTGCATACAGGTTATTACAACTCTTTGGTGACAGGTGGAATTGGTATTATTTCTTTTGTAGTCGTTCTATGGTTTCCAGAACACAATAGGCACTCAGGTGTCTGTTAATTGATTTTACCAACCTTATTTCCCAAGGATGCTCTGATATACACCAGGCACATCCTCCCCTGTTCGTCTTTTCTTTTAATATCTCCCTGTCCAAATGTACTACCTCTTCTCCACTTATTCAAATTCTATCCGTCTTTTAAAGCCTGGCTCAAGTGCTCTAGTAAAAGAAGCACTAGATTTGAAGTCTGATGGCTTGAGCTCAAATGACAACTCCTTAAGCAGATGATATAGCCTTTCTTCATCTCTAAAATGAAAGTTGCAGTCAAGATGATGAGGGGCAGCTAGGTGGTGTAATGGATAGAGTACTGGGTCTCAAATCAAGAAAACTCATCTTCCTAAATTCCAATCTGGCCTCAGACACTCGCTAGCTGTATGACCCTTGGCAAGTCACTTAACCCTGTTTGCCTCAGTTTCCTCATCTGTAAAATGAGTTAGAGAAGGAAGTGGTGAACCATTCCAGTATCTCTGCCAAGAAAACCCCAAAAGAGTCAGACCAACCAAACAATAAGAGATCAAGATGATCTCTAAGATGCTTTCCGACTCTAAAAGTCATATGATTCTGTGGCACTGGGGGCACTCCCTGTCTCACATAGGTCAATCAGAAAAGCTAATTTAGGCTCAAGGTATTCTGTGGGTGCACATTCACTTAAAACTGCATCTTATAAGGCTCTATTGAAGCGCTTACTTTTAGTAGTTCAGCCAGAGGACACAATTAATTCAAAGCAAAGGCATTTAATGAGATAGCATAGTAAGAAGCAATAAAACATCTTATTCCATAAACCTAGAGGAACACACAAATTGGGAACATATGTAGCTAGTAAGCATTATTATGGAGGGGGCATACATGATGCCGTGGCTAACACATATGGATGCCCCTCTGATACTAGGAACACAGATACTGGGAGATGATATCATTGTACTCTTCTGAGGGACTGGCTCGCAGCTGATTATTCTGTGTCTGCTGTTTCCATCCTACATGCTCTCTCCCCCTCATTGGATTATTTCTTATGGTTGTCGCCTAATTTACCTTAACTATAGTCTTCAGCTGAAGTGCTACCTCTTCAGAGCCAATTGTTGGCCATATTGTCTCCCCCTTGTTAGTGTGTGGTAACTGGAAAGCCTTTCCTTGATAAGTGAATGTTGTTGACTCTTTAGTTGCCATGAAGTTCATGGGCCATCACATTAAGTTAGAGCGCTTTGGACAAGAAAGGAGCAAAGTGTCCCCAAGTTAATATCAAGTCCATTCTTTGGATTTACTGTATTTGGTGCTGTCGGAGTCTATTGTACCAGACAGCTCTCTGATTTAGGATTGAAAACTGCTTGTAATAATTCCCATTTTTAGCAATTACAAGAATCCTGAGCTCTGAAGCCCATTATAGGGGACTCTGCCAAAGCAACAACACTAGAGCTCTATGAGTTATGAACTCTATTCATTCCCAGTATGTTTTTGGCATGCAAATGAATCTAAGCAAGCAAAAACACTGTCCTCTACCCTATTTATCTACATTCCTGCCTTTCACATAGTGATGTAGTGAGTAATAAATCATTCAGTCTTTGAGTCACCCTACAATCCTAAATGTGAAAATTAATTTTAGGACAGTGTTCATTTTGTTTTGTTCACCTTTTGGTCTTACTCTGAGACTTAAGGTTCTGGATTTTACTTAAGCAAATGATTTCAGATCATAATCCTTCTGTGCTTTAGTGGACTATTTCTGAAAAAAAAAAATTCTTACCTTTAGCTTTAATCACTTCTGTAACATCCTTAAGGGATAAATATCCAACCTCTGTTTGAATACTTGCAGGATCAAAGAAATTACTACATCATTTTTGTATAGCTCTAATTGTTAAAAAAAAAAGAAAAAAGTCTTCCTTATATTAACCCAAATACTCTCTCCCCAAATTTCCCCTTCCTAGTCCTACTTTTATTTTCTAGAGCTATACAGAATGAGAGTCTCATTCTTCTTCCATATGACAATCTTTCAAATAGTTGAAGACAGATATCATGCTCTCTCCCTTAAATTTTCTCTTGGTTCCTTGCATTGAAATAGATGGGATGGGATGAGATGGGATGGAAGTCTCTGAACTATGAAAGACAATATGCTGCATTGTAGGTATTTGCTGCTTTTAGTATAGACTGCAGAATTCTGATGCAGTTTCCATGTTTAGCTTCAACCCATCAAGAAATATTCTGCAATATATAAATGCTGCCCAACAGTTGATTCACGAGAGCCAGGGGATCACAAGATTTTAGAACTGAATGAGACTTTAATTTCATCCATTCGTGAATGAATAGAAAAACTGAGTCCCAGAGAAAAGAAGAAACTTATCCAAGATGACCTAGCACCAAAATTAGTAGCAGAACCAGAACTAGGATGTAGGTTCTAGTTTTAGAGTGCTGCTATAATGAATTTTCCAGATTTTTATCCCTACTGGTGTTTTTTAATAGCATAAAGACCATAAAATTGACCGATTTTTGCATCCTCTTCTTTTTTAATCATGATGTTTGGTTACCACCATCACTCCTTTGCAGTGTGCCTTCTTCAGCCAAGAAAGAGTATATGGATTGAGGTGGGGGAGGAAAGATATTCAATTATTAATTACTGCGCTTACTCCAAATATGCAATATTCATCAATATCCCTGCACCACAGAGCACTGTCTAAATCTCTAAATCCAACAAAAGACTTAAATCACCCACTGACCAGACACTTTTGGGATTTCTTAGTCTAGGCTTGTTGGAAGGCTCTAACTATTACTGATTGAACGCTGCCCTCTGGTGGATATTTATGTACTCACAAACACATTTATAAAATGGATAATTAGGGGAATCAAATTGCCTTGGAGTGTTAGGGGGGAAAATGTTTGGCTATTATATCATTGGAACAGCCACTTCTTACCCAAATAAATCTTTGTAGATAGAAATGACTCTTCACTCCTCAAAGAGACTTGAAAGATAATAACCCTAGGTTCATAACAAATCAGAATCAAAGTGAAAAGAGGAAGGTTTAGGGTTGGAACACAGATCTTCCTTGTCGGAGAAAAGGAGCAGAGGCAGTGAGGTGGTGCCTCCCTGTGGAGATCCAGAGCTACAGGGGGTGTTTTCTCTTCAAGTGCAGCCTGGGAACCTGAAGCCTGGGCTCCAACTGGGAAGTGGAGACTCTTTCTTACCTCCCTTTTGAACAGAGCCATAAGGGTGCTTTTTGCCATCTGGACTGAGCCTCATCAAATACCTTGCTGAGCACATCTGGGAACCCTTGGCTCTTTTTTGTAAAGGACATTTGTGGTCAGGGTTCACCTCACAAGGAGATGGTAGAGATGGTTGTGTGATTTTTGGCAAATGCCTCAAATTCAGTCTTCCCCCACTCTTCCTGCATTGAGACCCATCTTAATCCTTCCAGTTGCTAATGTTCTGGCTCAGAAATTACCTTATTAATTCAGTTCAAGTACTACCCACTTCATGGATGCTTTCCTGATTCCCCCAAATGTTAGTTCCCGTTTTCACTAAGTACCTTGTATTTAACGACTTTGTACTTCATCTATATGACAGGCAGGCTGATGTAGCAGATTGTGAGGGGGTTTGAAATTAGAAAGACCTGGTTTCAAGCCGCTGACACTTTCCGCCTCTCATTTAACTTCTCGGGCTTCTACCTAAAACTTTAAATTGCAGAAAATGTGCAGACCTACATTGGTAGATAGAATTTTCTAGCCTGAAATTCTTTGTGGCAATGAAATCACAGTTGTAAGTTCTCTGTTATCCCTGATTCTTTATATCCTTTTATATATGACTATTTCTCCTCTATATAAGCTCCTTGAGGACAGGGAGGAACTGTTTCATGTTCTGTCTTTGTACCTGGCTTTGTTGTTATTTGTTACTGTTACATCATTTCAGTCTTCCTGATCTCATTTGAGTTTTTCTTGGCAAAGATACTGGAGTGGTTGACCATTTCCTTCTCTGGCTCATTTTTACAGATGAGGAAAGCGAGGCAAACAGGGTTAAATGACTTGCCCAGGGTTGCACAGCTAGAAAGTGTCTGAGGCCATATTTGAACTTAGGAAGATGAGTCTTGCTGACTTTAGGCTCAGTTTTCTATACACTATGCCACCTAGCTGCCCTGTACCTGACTAGTAGGTGCTTAATAAATGTTTGTGTGTATCCATATCTAGATAGATGATAGATAGATAGATAGATAGATAGATAGATAGATAGATAGATAGATAGAGATCTATATATACAGAAGGGATAATGGATAGAGATTCAAACTGAGAGTCACAGAAGTCATTTCAAGTTCCCACCTCTTACACATACTAGCTATACCACCCTTGGCCAGTCACTTAACCTCTTAGTGCCCCCAAGTGACTCTCTAAGACTTTAAGTTGCAAGTGCTTATTGCCACTGGTAGAGGAAATTTTCTTGCTGGGAGTACCTTCTATCAATGAAACCCAGGTCAGGTCCCAAAAAAGAATATTCAGTATTTATTTAACTGTGTATATTTGTTTTATTTGTTTTTCACCATCCTACCTTCCAATAAGCTTCCTGACTAAGGCTAAGTTCTTTTTGAGGGTTTTCTTTGTATTTCTAACATGGCATATTCTTGCTTTCCCTTCTCTGTTTAAATGGTTATAGAAGTGAAATCCAATTTTAAAATTCAACCATTTAAGATTCATTCTTTTTAGTCGTAAGAATTTTTCTTCAAGGTCCTGGAAAAGATTGAGGCTGGAATGGTTATGTGAATAGGGTTAGGCAGAACTGTCAGCTTCACAGTTTTTCTCTCTACTACAATGGGTAAATGCTCTTGACAGGGCTCTAAAGTGCCATTATTACTAGTAATCTTCAATTTATGAAGTAGTTATGTTCCAAAAATCGGTTTGTAACTGGAACTTGATACAGATATTTCCCACAGAAATAATGATGGTGAAGAGAACACTGGGAGACCAAGTTTCAGTCACAATTCTGACACCTTCTACCTTGGAACCTTGGATAAATAATTTTATTTCTTTGGGACTCAGTTTTCTTCTCTATATAAGGAGGGGCTCTCCCAGAAGGCCTCTAGGTATCCTTCCGGTTCCTTATGCAATATCCATTGATCCTTGACATCAATTTCCATAGCCTGAGGTCAATCCCTAATAATTATAGTTTCATTCTATCTCTGCTACCCAGAGGGATGGCTTAGATTTCACTATCATCTATAACTGTGCTGCCTCTGATATAGGCTGGTTATGGTATGCCCTATAAGGATAAATGTAAGACAGAAATTGCTAGAATAACTGCATCTCTAAGCAGAGCATATGACACCAACTCCTGAATTTAGATTTATTTTTGTGGTCTGTCATAGTGGTGGAACTGAGGAAGCATGAGTTCATTTTCCAGAACTTATATCCCCCCTAAAAACACATACACACACACACATTACTACTACTACTACTACTACTACTACTACTACTACTACTACTACTACTAATCCTACTCCTCCTCCTCCTCTTCCTCCTACTATTACCACCACATCCCCCAACACCACCACGAGAAGCCAGGACAGCTACAAACAAGGAAGCTGTGGTTTGACTTAGGGCAGTTTGGTTTAACTTTATCTCCCTGTTGGATTGATCTGGGACCCAGCTTTGGGGAAGAAAAGCAAAAAAAAAATAATAATTTTTAGGACCTTGATGAGATGATCCTCAAATCTCAGGGAACCTCCTTGCCAGAAGTTTTTTATCTGCCTTTATCTTCCCGAATTTCCTTTTAATCACCTTGGGGGATGCTGTGGGAGGACTGGGTGCTGTATTTTAATATATTTTTATTAAATTGATTACATGTTTGAACCCTCATGTTTTATCTTGGATAAATGGTGATGAGGGTGGGATCTGGTGCAATAACCTCTCTTTGAAAAGAGAAATTGAGGATCACCTGACCCTAGCCAATTAGCAGACCAGGCACTGATGAGAAAAGTGACCCTTGGACAGCTGTGACTGTTTTCCCATAGGAAAACAGTAGTGCCTTGGCACCAACAGCATAAGTATTAGTAATGGTGAGATAATGACCTTGGCAGGGTCACCCAGTCAACAGGAAGCCTCTCTGATAGCACCTTCAGGAAGTCAACAGAAAGAGCAGCAGTACCCTAGTTTTCAGGCCTTAGCCAGATTAGAGACAAAGGAATGGACAGGCTCTGGTAGGTTGTGTGGGCTAGGGTTTGGGTTGAGAGGAAAGATAAGGTCAAAATGGGTACGTGATTTAGACATAAAGGGTGATATCATAAGTAAATTAGGGGTGAAATATATACCTGTCAGATCTATGGATTAGGGAAAAGTTTAAGGAGATACAGAGAATTGAAGGAAGTAAAACTGATAATTTTGATTACATGAAATAAAAAAAATTTTGTGCAAACAAAACTAACGCAACCATAATTAGAAGGAAAATAGGAAACTGTAAAAAAAAAATTAGCAAAAATTTCTCTGATAAAAACTCATTTCTCAAATCTGTAGTGAACCAAGTAAAATTCATAAAAAATAAGAGCCATTCTCCCAGTTCATAAATGGTCAAAGGCTAGTGATCAGGCAGTTTTTAGAAGAAATCAAAGCTATCAATAGTCACATGAAAAAATGCTCTAAATATCACTACTTATTAGAGAAATACAAATTAAAACAAGTTTAAGGTACAACTCACACCTACCAGATTGGCTAATATTACGGCAAAGGAAAATGACAAATGTTGGAGGGGATGTGGAAAAATAGGAATAGTAATGCACTGCTGGTGGAGTTGTGAACTCATCCAACTATTCTAGCAAACAACTTGGATCCAAACTCACATTGCTATAAAGCTATGCACACCTTTTGATCGAGTAATATCAGCTCTAGGTCTGTATCCCAAAGTGATCAAAGAGAAGGGAAAGGTCTTATTTGTACAAAAATATTTACAGCAGCTTTGTATGTGGTGACAAAGAATTGGAAATCAAAGGGATGCCAATCAATTGGGGAATGGCTGAACAAGCTGTTGTATGTGATTGTAAAGGAATACTATTGTGGTATAAGAAATGATGACAGGATGGTTTCAGAAAAACCTGGGAAATCTTACATGAACTGTTGCAAAGTGAAGTTAAGCATAATCAGAAGAACAGTGTATACAGTAACATCAACATTGTAAGGGATGAACGACCTAGCTACTTTGATCAATACAACAATCTAAGACAGGAGTCAAAATGTTATCCACCTAAAGAGAGAGAACTGACGAATTCTGAATGCGTAATCTTCTTTACCTTCTTTTTTTCCTTTGTTTTCTGTAGCAGACGGCCTGCATCCCTACAGGGCTCAGTGATGTGGTTTAGAAGAAAGACACAGGAGGCGGAAGAAGAAAGACCAACTCTGTTTATTGATCTGAGGGTCCAGGTATTTATAGATAGAAACTGCAAGCCTACAGTGACATTCTGCTTATCCCCTGCCCTAGTGATTTAATCAGTCTGATAAGACTGATTTAATCAGACTATGAGTCTAGAGGGCATCTATTTTACATATCCCTTGTTTTCTGTAATTCTCTTGTTTATCTCATGGGGACAGCAACATCTGGGGGGCATGGAGAGCCATTCCGGATGATAATGAGCACAGTCTCAAAGAACAGTTTCCCCGGAAGGTCTATCCTAATCTTGTCAACCGCACTCCATCCTGGCCCTCAACAGTTTTCTTTTGCAAAGCAGTTAATATGGAATTGTGATATGAATGACTTCACATGTGTAACTGATATCAAATTGCTTGCCTTCTCAAGAGTGGAGGAGCAGAAGAAAGGGAGAAAATTTGGAATCAGAAATTTTTTTAAATGGCTATTACAAACTTTTTTAACATGTAATTGGGACATATTTAATAAAGACAGATCTATAGAGTGAAATATTAGTTGCTTATGAGTAGGTCAGACCAATATAATGAAAATTATAATCCTACTAAAATTAATATACTTATTCAGTACCATACCAATCAAATTGCCAAAAAAAATTTTATAGAGCTAGAAAAAATGATAACAAAATTCATCTAGAAGAATAAAAGATCAAGAATATCAAGGAAACCAATGAAAAATAAATGTGAAGGAAGGGGCTTAGTAGGGTTGTTTCATTGTTCAGTCATGTTTGAATCTTTGTGATTACACTGACCATGGCACACCAGCCCCTTTTATCCTCCAGCGTCTACCAACATCTGTCCAAAATCACGTTTGTTCCTTCTATAACACTATCCATCTCATCTTAGCAGTTCTCGATCAAATAGTATTACGAAGTGATAATAATCAAAATGTTCTGGTACTGGTTAAGAAATAGTATGAGGGATCAATGAAATAAGTTAGGTACAGAATACACAACACTAAATGACCATAGTTATCTAATGTTTGAAAAATCAAAAGATGCAAGATTTTGGTATAAACTCATTATTTGGCAAAAAATTCTGGAAAAGAGTTTGACAGAAACTAGGAATGCACTAATATTTCATACGAGGTATATGATTTAGACATAAAAGGTGATATTCACAAACAAATTAGGGGAACATGAAATATTTTTATCTGTCAGATTTATGGATGAGGAAAGAATTTGTGACCAAACAAGAGATAAAGAACATCATGGGATATAAAATGGATAATTTTGATTACATCAAATTAAAGAGTTTTTGCACAAACAAAGCCAATGCTGCCAAGATTAGAAGGGAAGCAGGAAAGTGAGAAAAAAAATGTACAGCAAGTTTCTTTGATAAAGGCCTCATTTCTCAACTATATAGAGAGCTGAGTCAAATTTATAAAAATATTAGTCATTCCCCAATTGATAAATGGTTAAACTGGTAGTTTTCAGAAGAAGAAATCAAAGCTATCAATAGTCACATAAAAATATTCTAAATCACACTTATTAGAGGAATGTAAATTAAAACAACTCTGAGGTACCACCTCATACTTATCAGATTGGCTAATATGACAGGAAAGGAAAATGATGAATGTTGGAAGGGATGTAGAAAAATTGGAACATTAATGCACTATGGGTGGAGTTGTCAACTAAGCCAATTATTCTGGAGAGAAATTTGCAAATATGAACAAAGGGCTAGAAAACTGAGTTTACCCTTTGATGCAGAAATACCACTACTAGGTCTGTACTCCAAAGAGATCTAATGAAAACAACTTATATGTAGAAAAATATTTATAGCAACTCTCTTTGCAAAGAGATTGGACATTTGTAAAGAATTAGACATTGAGGGGATGCCCAGAATGACTGAACAAGTTGTGGTATATGTTTGTAACTCTTGTGCTATAAGAAATAATGAACAGGATGGTTTCAGAAAAACCTGGGAAGTCTTATATGAAGTGATGCAAAGTGAAGTGAGCTGAACTAGGAGAACATTATACACAATAACAGCAAAACTGCATGATGATCAACTGAATGACTTAGCTACCCTCAGCAATACAGTGATCCAAGACTTATGAAGGACTTATCATGAAAAAATGCTATTCACTTCTAGAGAAAGAACTGATGGAGTCTGAATGCAGAATGAAACATACTCTTTTAAACTTTCTTTATTATTGTTTGTTGGTTTGGGTTTTTATTTATTTTTTGGTATGTGTTTTCTTTTGCAACATGGCTAAGATGGAAATGTTTTATATGACTGCACATGTATAATCCATATCAAATTGCTTGCCTTATTGATAGGGTGGGTGGGGTAGGAGAGAGAGAATGTGAGAATTTGGAACTCAAAATAAAAAAAATTAAGAATTTTGTTCATGTGTAACTGAAAAAAATAAGATAAAAATTAAATGTAAAAAAATAATGCTTATACCATGCATTTTTTACACATCAGATTCATTTGTCATTGACTTTCTTATGCAATTGTGGAAATCCCAGATCTGATCCTAACTTACTGAGTTGAAATACTAGATCTGATCCTTTATGATCTTAGCTCAGTCATGTAGTGATCTGAGTATTAATTTATTAATATCTTCAAAATGAGAAAGGTAGGCTAGATCACCTCTAAAATTCTTCTAGTTGTAAATCTATGATTTGAGGATCTTCTCTCAACCTCAGTTTCCTTGTCTTTATAATGAGGTTTTCTGAGATTCCTTCAGTCTCAAATGTTATCAGCCTATAAGTAGACATAATTTGGTCCTCTGATTTACATTTAAGACAAGCACAAAAACTTTTAAAATCATATATTTATAAGAAAATAATTCGTAAAATATGAATAACAAAATGAGGAATGAAATGTGAAAACACAAAGAGTTATTCTTATAGCTGACAGAATAGCTTACAGGTCTAAAAGTGACAGCAAAAATGACAATAATTTAATTAAACAGAGGAGAGTGGACTGACCATACCTTCTCTCTACAGATTTGTTGATGTTCATTGTTTCAATTGTTTCCAACTTCATGACCACATTTGGAATTTTCTTGTAAAGATACTGAAGTGGTTGGCCATTTATTTCCTTTTCCAACTCATTTTATAGATGAAGAAACTGACGCAAACAGGGTTAAGTTACTTGCCTGTGATTACACAGCTAGTAAGTATGGGAGGCCATGTTTGAACTCAGGAAGACTCCTCTTCCTAAATCCAGGCCTAGCTCTATATCCACTGTGCCACCTAGCTCTCTTGTCTATAGCTTGCCTCCCCCAATATTTTACCACAGGAAAAAATACAAATGAATCTTTCTGCTTGGTTACTAAGGAAGCCTGCTTCCTATGATTTTGTGGAAGAAATCCCAGTACCTTATCACCAACTGCCTAATGTATATTTCCAACTGGATATCTCACAAATATCTGAGACTCAACATTTCTAAAGCATAATCCGTTATATTTTCCCTAAAATCTACCTATTTCACCAACTTTCCTATTTCTTTAGAAGGCACCACAATTCTCCAAGTTATAAGTATGCAAACTTGAGGTTCTCAACTGTTTTTCCCTTGAATCCTCTCTCCATGTTATATCAAATCAGTCAATTCTACTTCAACAAATAGATCTTGAATCTACACCCTTCTCTCCATTCACATGGTTACCCTCCTGCTTTTACCCTGATTGGTTATCCCCTCCCTGGATTTATCAAAATAGCTCCCAAACTGGCTTTTCAATCTACTCTCTGCATTGCTATCAAGTTGACACTCTTAGAGTGTATACTTAACCAGGTCACTCCTGTGTTTAAGAAGCTCTATATTACCTCTAGGATGAAATATAACCTTGGTTTGTAATCTAAAGTTCTTCATCACTCACAGGCTTTCATACTTCTTAGATTTCAAATATCCCAACCTCCCTTGCCACATTTATCATATATTCTTCTTTTTTATATGGTCTGTGTTGTTCTGCATCCATAAAATTATCTCTCCTATCTCTGTACATTTGCATAGGCAGGCCCCTATCTGTGGAAGGCACTCCCTCTTTAGCCCTGCCACTTAGAATTCCTAGATGCCTTGAAAGGGCAGTAACAACTCTTACGGGAAGTTTATCCAGTAACTAGCTTATCTAGTAACTAGTGTTCTTCCTCAGAAATCTCTTTTTATCTGTTTTCTATTGACCCTGCTGTGATGATGGTGCTTCCTCCACTTGGATGTACGTTTCTCAAGGCCAAAGATGGCTTTATTTTTATCTTTTTATCTCCATCATTCAGTACAGTACCTTGCATATAGTAAGTGCTTAATAAATGTTTATTGAATGAGTGAAGGCCACTGGCTTTTAGACATGAACTGGTGGGGCTGGGTTAAAGGGAGAAAAAGATTGGTACAAAGCAAAATCAATGACTCAAGATGGAGTGGCCCTCAAATGCATTATTGTGACAGAAAAAAAAAAATCCTCTAAACTGATCCTCTAAATCCTCTAAGCAGCTATCCCTCCCAGCTTTATGTCATTCCAGCTAGGTGACACAGTGGTTAGGGTGCTGGGTCTAGGATCAGTAAGAGTTGAGTTCAAATCTGGCCTCAGTCACTTACTAGCCATGATGACCCTGAGCAACTTATTTAACCTCTCTTTGTTTTCAGGTTCTTCTTCTATAAAAAAAGTGATAAATAATAGCTCCTACATCACAGGGTTCTTGGAAGCATCAAATGAGGTTATAATTGTAAAGTGCTTAGCATCCTGCCTGGTACTTAGTAAGAGCTATATAAATAGGCTATAAGCTATCAGTTATAAATAAGACTATATTTGTTAAAAGTGCTTAGCAAAGAGCCTGGCTCATATTTCTATATACATACATGCATACATACATACATATATATACACACACACATATGTATATATATGTTTATTTAAATATTTAAAAAAATTAATTTTATATTTAATTTAATTAATTTAATATAATAAACTTAATTTGATTAATAAATGAATTTATATATACATATATATATATTTCTCTTTGGCCATCTCTAAAATTGACAAGCATGCCATAGATGTCTTTATTGAAGACTGATAAAAATACCAAATAGCCCAGATCTCTATGCCATTCCATTGGAAACCTCATTCCAAACAGCCAACACACTGCTAAAGCTTATATCTTGGTTTCAACCAATGATTGTTCTAAACCTATTAAATCATCTAACTACATCTCTCTGTCTTTTCTATGAGAGATAGGGTTAAATGCTTCACTACAATCTAGGTAAAAAGCATCTATAACATCACCCTAACCTATCAGTTTATTAAACTTTCCAGAAAGAGAAATAAGTTTAGTCTAGTATAATCTCTCTTCTTGCTTTATGATTTATGCTTTATGCAATTTTGTGATTATTACTTTCTTTTCACCAATTATACAGATGCTTGGATAACATATTCCAGAACCTGAATTGTATTGAAGTCAAACTCACCGCCTATGTTTGCAGAATCTATTCTTTTCCATTAAAAAAAAAAAGGCACTTCAAAATTTGACCTTTTCTGATCCTACGTCTCCTCTGTTGTTTTCTGTGATTGTTTGGAAGTCATTGACTGATTCAGGCATCACACTTATCAGTTTTATGCAGGACATGCAACCATTATGTCTGGAGAAAAAACTAATCTGAGGTGATCCTCTCTCAGCATCTCTGTATTTAGCTTGTGATTCCACTCCCTTAACTTCTTTTGTTTCTGTCTCTTCCAAAAAATATTCTTGTTAGCAAGGAATACAGTTGCTAATTAAGAGTTGAGCCGACACAAAGTAGAGAAAATAGACATGATCTGCTGGGATCCAGAAGGCAAAACTAGGAGCACCGGATTGAAATTGCAAAGAGGAAACTTCAGGCTTGATTTAAGGCAGCTGATAGGGGATGAGGGCAGTTTTCTAATAATTAGAGCTATGTTAAAGGGAAATGGGCCTTGGAAAAAGTAGGTTTTTCCTCATTGGACGTCTTCATGCAAAGGTTGGATAAGCACTTAGGTAGATCCATTTGGGGGGAATTCTTACCATGGATAGCTTGGACTAATTGGCTTCTGGCATCTTTTGCTGCTCTAAGTTTCTGTGATGTTGGAATATTGGTTTGGTGTCATTTTCTCTATTGCTAGACAGAGATAATTTGTAGTTTATGGGGTGGGTAGAAGGTATAGAACTTCAATGTGACTAGCTGTTGCGCTAAGGCATTGGTAATAGCATCACAATAGAGCTAACGGAGACTACACAACACAGCTATCAGGATCCTAGAGCAGCAGAGGTATGTGAATTGCTCCTCCATGTGTGCCCTGACCACATGTTTTCCTACATGTGTGTTCCTTCATCGATGTTCCCAAATCAGGTCTAGTCTGTCCATTAATGGTGCATGTGTTTGTAGGAGAATGTGTCCCAGTGAACATATTCTAATGGTTTACTTTCTTTATGATGCTTCTTCACTTTTTGCTTTGAATGAATTGTGTACCCTGGTTGACTAGTAAAAGAAAACACATTGGTAAGACACTTGTGAAACAAGGTTTTGGAGTGGTTATGGGCTCAGAGAGTGCCTTAAATCCAAAGTAGTTAATCTGAACAGGGAGTACCCTCTGGTTCTATATTTCTCCTTATGTCTCCCTCAACATTTATCACAACATTTTGCACATCATCGGTGCTTAGCAAATGATTAGTGAATGAATGAATGAATGAGACGTCGGATGATGGCACAGCGTTCCCTTGCCCTCATATATACACTGGGTCTGGTTGTTGGGGCTCGTCACTTAAAAAGAACAGGCAGCTTTAAGGAAATTATCCAATAATCCCTGTGGTCCTGAGTTTTGGGTGTTGGTAACAGATCTCTTTAAAAATAACTGCTAAAAATCTGGAATCCATCCAATGTATGGTTTTAACATTTAACTTAATTGTGGCTTCCACAGAAGACATCCCCTTGCTAGCAGCTGAAAATATGTGACGCACAGCTGCCTAATTTATGAAAAACCTGCGTAAGTAGCTGTAGTTAAATGGAAAAAGAATGAAAATATAAGAGTATGTGAAAACCAAACACTGATGGAGGCAAAGAGATGAAAATTACAAAATGATCAACTTTAAGGTTGGGAGAACCTAGACAATGGGAAATTGAAGTAGGAAATAAAACGTAGGAGAAGCTGGAAAACTGGTGCATCTATTGCAGATGTGGAAACTGTTTATTTCAAGGAATGCTTTTAATTTATCAACTTTGAAATTAAAGGTCTCTACTTTATTAATTCCTCTCTCCTCCCCCCAAGCAGATTATAGTTGCCCCCAAACAGTCATGTAACATTCAATAAGCATTTATTAAACATCCATATGCAAAGAAAAAAATGAAGAACAATCCTTGCCTTCAGGAAACTTATATTCTACTAAAGTTATTTCCTGGGTTATTAGGAATTAGTAACATAAACATGACAGAGTCAACTGACATAAATAATACCAAAATAATGAGAAGGAAGGAAGGATAATAAATTCTATTATTTACTTTAAAGTTTTAGTGAACACAGCACACCTAAAGATTAGTGAGGGGAGATTAGAGTCCACAATCAGGGGTGGGGAACCGGCTGCCTCAAGGCCACATGTGGCCTTCTAGGTCGTCCGTTGCCATCTTTTGACTGAGTCCCAAGTTTTACAGAACAAATTCTTTTATTAAGGGGATCTGTTCTGTGAAGTTTGGAAATGGCCAAAGGGCTACCCTTGAGGACCTAGAGGGCCGTATGTGGACTCAAGGCTGCAGGTTCCCCACCCCATCAACGTTTTTGTCAAAGCACTAATTGCAATAGTTCTAATAAGGAGAAAAATTGGGATAAAGGGAGGAGGAGAATGAATAGTGGAATAGTAAAATCATAACCACTCCTAGAATCTCAGGTCTGAAACTGAATAATATTCCACCTTCAGGGAGGACTAAGCATAAATCATACTACACAGACAAAAATCTCCCTCTCTTTTATGAATTCCATTAGAAATTCTCCATGCATACAAAAACTCTCCCTCTCTTTAATGAATTTCATTAAAGAAATTCTATATGAATATCTGTATCATCTAGAAAGTGAAAGAGAATGTGGACATTAAATGTAGAAAGCAAACGTATGAGGGTGTCTTCAAAATTAAATTTCATCTTTGGCTTCTCTGGGTGAGAGGGTAAAATTTAAGACTAAGCAATTTAGGATCTCTAAATCTGTTTATGTAGCTCAGAAATGTAGAAACAATTTCTAGATCATTTGTCTTCCCCTAGCTATTGTCATTAAAAGAATTAAGATGAAGTGTACTGTAGACGTAATATTTTCATTGTCCCAAGTGTTCTTAGTAAGATTTCAAGCTTGAAGGGGCCTTGGATAACCTAGAAGAGGAAGTATGAAAAGAGAAAGTGACTACCCAAGTTCATACACATGCATAATCAGTCAGTAACTGAGCCGGGATTCAAACCCCGGTCCTCTGACTCCAAAGTAAATGATCTTTCCACTACTGTATACCATATTGTCTCTTATGCCCAGAGACTTTTTGGTCCTTGACATTTCTGTAGTAAATCTTATGCAGACAGACCCACATATTTCTGCTAGTTAATGTAATGACCAGGATTTCCACAATGAACCAGTGCTTTGTTTGCCTATCCCACTCGTGGATTGGGTAAGAACTCAGTTTTAGTGGGGACCAGTGCATTTCATGAAATTATAAATATTAGCATGTGCTCTATGGTCATGACAACAAAGCATGTTGGACTTAAAAAAGCAAATGACATAATTAGATTTTCATGGGAATTTGCTTTTTTTGGAGAATTTTCAGTTTACTTGTTCTCTTGGCCTATTGACATAGGAAATGGTAGAATGGAGTGGACATGAATAATTGATCAAGTAACATCTGTGATATATCAGGCATTGTGCTTGGGATTTTTTATTTATTAAGCAAACCTATGATTTTATTGGCAGGGCACTATCACTTCCCAATAGATCAGAGCTTTCTGTTCATATTTTAGTCTTAGGTTCACCAAGAGGTTCTGGGGGTCCAAAACCAAAAACAAATAACAAAAACATTGCCATCTATTTGAGGTGATAACATATACACACATAAGCATATAGGAAATAAATACAAGGTAAATTTGAGGGAGAGAGACACTATCAACCTTCGGGGTGGAGCATATGGAAAACTACATATGGGAGTTGGCACTTAAGCTGAATTTTGAAGAGAATCAGAAATTTGAGGGAGGGGAGGAGAAAGTGTATTCCAGGAATGGGGGACAGCCAATGTGAAGGCATGGAGTGTGGAGGTAGAATATGGTGTATGAAGAGTGTTAAGAAGATTGGTTAATCTGGAGAGTGCATGAAGGAAAATGATGTATACCAGAGCTAAGAAGGTAGGTTGGGGTCAAGTTGAACAGGGCATTAAATGCCAAGTAGAGGAGTTTACATTGATCCTAGGGAAAGAAGCATACAGTTCCCTACCCCACTCCCACCAGAAGGGAAAGCAAATTGTGTGTCAGGGATATTGACTGGTAACGTGAATACTTATGAATTTGGACAAAAGGATGATTCATTTGCCTCTCTGATTGTTCCCAAGACTGGAAAACTGGGTCATGGACTTTAGGGTCTCCATTTAAAGAGGCAGTTCAACACAATTTTTCTCCCCATTTCCTATCAGCTACATTACTTTTGGACTTCTTTGGAACTCTCCAACATGCCCCCATTGGGCACCTTTGCCCCACTCCCCACCTTTTTCGCATGGTCTTCCCCCATTATATTGTAAGCTTCTCAAGGGCAAAGACTGTCTTTGTTTTATTTGTCTTTGTATCCCAGCACTTAGCACAGTGCCTGGGGCATAGTGCTTAATGGTTTTTTGACTGACTGATTGATTTAGTGAAAGGGCATCTGATGAAAAAATTTAGAAGAAATTAGTAACAAGACTGGTATTCAAAAAAGTACAAAGATACTGAGACAATTCTCTGACACTATGAATGAATTGCCTCAACAAAAGTTGTACTCTGATAGATACAACTCATAATATGGCAGTTACCCTGTATTCTTAAAGGTTATCTCAAGAAAAAGTCCCATCTCTGGCAAATGCTACCAAGTTGTCAAACATGAATCGATCTACGAAGGACCCTGAGTATGTTCTCTGAGCAGCAGTCTAGCTAAGCCCAAAGAAACTCAGTGGGATAAGGTTGTGCTATCAAGTGATTTTTTTTGCCCTAGGTTACAAAGACCACCTACAAAGATAGGCTGCACTAATCATCCAAGTTTGTGGAGAGGGTCCTCCACACTGATGGAATGAGAGCCTTTTTTGTTTATTGAATAATTTAAAAGAAAATTAAATATTGAAGTATGAGTAATTTGATTTAGACAATGAACGGAACATCACAGTAGTTGATAGAAGTAACTCAAAAGGACATCAAAGACAATAAAACAAAGGAAAACAAAATGGTTCTCTTAAGTAGAGCAGGTCAAGTGTGTTGGTCAATAAACATATATTAAGTGGCTATTAGGCACTTAAGGCAACTGGAGGCACAGTGGATAGAGCTCTGGAGTTAGGAATATGAGTTCGAATCTAGTTTCTGACACTTATTAGATTGTGACTCCGGGCAAGTCACTTTGTCTGCCTCGGTTTACTCAACTATAAAATAGGAACTACCTCATAGAGTCATTGTGAGGATTAAATGAAATAATATTTGTAAAAAAATCAAAAACTTTTAGCATAGTACCTCACACATAGGGGGCAATATATAAATGCTTATTACCCCCTTCCCTGCTATGTGCCAGGCACTGCGCTAAGTACTGGAGATACAAAGAAAGACCAAAAGACAATCTAATGGGAGAGACAACATTAAAAAAGAAAACCAACTGTACAAACAAGCTATATGCAGGATAAATTTGAGATAATACAGGTAAGGTATTGAAAGTCTCAAGTCTTTCGTTAGGTTTGGCTTGTGCCATACGCATTAATTATGTAAGGACAAACTCATGAGGCATACGTTTATCTTAGCAATTTAGTTTTTAACATTTGAAAGATAATACAGCTTTGTAATTTAATAACAGCAATAGTAACGAGGATTATAAATTATGTATAGAGGGCCTTGTAGCTTACACTGTTTTCTTCACAATCAGGTAACAGGGATATTATTACATCTATTTCATAGATTAAGAAATTGAGGCTCGGAAAGGTCATGTGACATACCTAAAGTAATATGGTTAATAATTGTCAGAGCTGACATTTGAACACCAGTCTTCTGCTGTCAAATTCTATAAAGATTCAATCCTCAAAATCACCAAATCTCAGAACTGGGAAAGATATCAAAAACCATCCAGTCTAAACGCTCCCTGGGAAAGGATACCCTGTAAAATATTCCCAACAAGTAGTCAACCATCCTTCACTGATGGGGAACTTACTAGCTTCCAAGAAAGACCACACTTTGGGACAAATCTAATTGTTAGGAAGTTCTTCCTGATACCTAGCCTAACTGCTTCTTCTCAACTTTCACCTATTTCTCCTGGTTCCTCCTTTTGAGGCCAGGCCAACCAAATCTAATTCCTTTTCCTCAGGACAGATTTGAAGGTAGTGATCATATCCCTTTGAAGTCTTTTTTTTTTTTGGAAGATTAACCAACTCTAGTTCCTTTACCTGGCCCTCATATGACATAAACTCAAGGCTCTTCACTATCCTGATTGCTTTCCTCTGGACATTTTCTAGCTTATTGATGTTCTTAAAATGTATTACCTTTAATTAAACATGTTCCAGATGGATTTAGATCAGAGCAGAGTAGATGGAGTAGAGATGTAGTAGAAACCATATTCAAAGATTCCCTGTCTTTGCAGGATGATTTATCCTCTTGGTCAGCTGGTTAGTTACTTTTCTAACTCCCCATAGTAAGCAGGAAAATTGCTGCGGGGTTGGAATTTGTCAAAGTATAAGCAGCAACCAGAAAACAAAACAAGGGAATTGACAGTAGAGGATGAGATTCACCAACAGGTTAAGATTAGAAAGTGGAGGTCTGGGGGAGCAAAGTAGAGCCAGAGAAATGATGAAGACCTGGAAAAATATGAAAAATATCACTTCTTTCTTCTTGCGTACTCTGTTTCTCTTAATGTTACTCGATATTTCATTGGAATTTTGAGATTATAAATCTAGAACCCAAAAGGGATCTCACAGGCCATTTTATTTTATAGATGAGGAAACTGAGGCCTGGAGAGGTTAAAGTGATTTTCACAAGACCAAGTAATAAGCGGAAAAGGTGGAATCTAAGCCCATCTCTGACTGTAGAAATATCTACTATGATTATTAGTTAGATAAAAACTTCATGCCATAGGGTGAGGAATGAACTATGAGAGAGTCATTTTCATCTTGTGGAAAATGGCAAGGATTCTCACTTGGGTGACATACGTTATCAGTAGTTCTATAGTGAGTAGGGATGATAAATGTGACAGAAAAAAGGGGGAAAAATGTGGCACTCTAACAAATGGTATAAATTAGAGGTCTTTCAGAATTCTTGTGGAAAGCCAGTTCCTTTCAAAATTCAAACCAAATAAACAAAAAAACTGTGAAGGACCAAGATATTCAAGAAGATTTTAGGAAGACTGTTTACTGCTGTTCTATGGATATTGAGATTTTATGTTTTGCAGGCATATTAGAAACTCTGATTTGGGGTAACAGTATTGTCACTAGTATGGCCGACCTCACTATCCACCAGAGGCAACAATACATGATGAGTCTCCTTCTTTATGGCTTTATTTTCATCCCAAAAAACTCAGGGGAGAAATCTGAACAATTTTTCAATGTGTGACAATAGAGGCAGAGAAACCAGCCTGGACAAGAAATTCACATTGGAAGAAGCTGGATGAAACTTTGGTTCCAGATCTAGCATTTGCCAGAAAATAAAAGATGATTCTTCATCAGTCATCAAGGTTAGAACTCCTATGAGATTGTGCTGATAATACCTTCATCTTTTTAAATGGCAGGTGCTTCCTTCAAGAAATAAGCCAGTACAGCCGGTACCTTCAAACACAGACTCTCCTCCAACTCATTAGTTCCAGTGGGGAATTCGGAATAGTCTATACTTCCCATTGCTACTTACCTATCTCCCTCTACTATCATTGCTTAGCAACCTCTTCTACTTTGAGGATCACTGTATTCAAATTTATCATTTAATCCAAATACTGAAGGTGATTACTTATGGAACCTCCAGACATTTTCCCCTGCTTTCTTAGTGAGAGTTCAGTACCTGGCTCAAACTCCCCCTCTTTACTACAACTTTCCTAAGGGATTTCAACATAGATGGTAATGTTTCTTTAAACATTTTAAAATATCCAGTCTTGCCATCAACCACAATCATTCCATCATTTAAGAATTCTGAAATTCCTTTATCTAGACAAAAAATATTTTCATTTATTCTGTTTCTTCCTATGAATTATACTATTCCTAAACCTACTCTTCATTCTTACTGAAACTTCCAAAATCTATGCCTCTTGATATTTTCTCAGGTCTTCATCATTCCCCTGGCTCTACTTTTCTCTACCCCCCTCCCCATTTCTTATTTTGACTTGCTGGTGAATTCTAGCCTCTACTGTCAATTCCCTTGTTTTGTTTTCCTGTTGCTGCTTATACCTTGAAAAGCCCCAACCGTGGAACTATTTTCCTGCTTACTATGGAGAGTTAGAAAAATAACTAATTAGCTGACCAAGAGGATAAATCATTCTGCAAAAACAGGGAATCTTTTCATATGGTCTCTACTACGTCATAAATTCCATGGGGTCAAGGTCATAGAATTATAGCCATAGAGCTGTAAGAAACCCTAGCAATGAGTCTTACCCTGGCGTCAGTATGAATCCTCTTTGTGAGTTCAAATCTGGATTCAGACACTAGGTGCATGACCCTGGGCAAGTCACTTAACCCTGTTTGCCTCAGTTTCCTCATCTGTAACATGAGCTGGAGAAGGAAATGGCAAACCACTCCAATATCTTTGACAAGAAAACCCCAAATAGGATCATGAAGAGTTGGATACAATTGAAAAATGACTGAAAAATCTTATCCCTTCATTGTATTTGACCAGGACATTCTGGCCAAGAAGGATTAAGTGATTTGTCCAAGGTCACACAGATGGCCAAGGCAAGATTTGAATTCAAGTCCTCTGATTCCATATCCAGTGGTTTGATCCATTTTACCATGGATTACCCCCTCTCCCCATCCAATTCTTCTTTATATCTCCCTTTTCAATTACTCTGGAATTTAGCATGATATCCTGAACATTGTGGGAAGGAAAGATGGAAAAGGAAAAAGTAGTTCAGACCTGATTCTATTACTGTGAGGCACTCTGAGATGAAAAGTGTCTATGAGTGCAGATATACAACTTATCTGTAACTTTAAACAGGTCTCTAACTCATTTGTAACTTTAAATAGATCTATAACTCAGCTTGGAATGTTACCTAGGAAGCTGAAAGACTGTGACTCACCTATGGTCGGGTAAATAGCATGGGCCAAATGTAAGACTTGAATCCATGTCCTCCTGACTCCAAGGTTAAAGTGGATTGCTATCCACCATTGCCAGGCTGCCTCTCTGGGTATCCAGGTCATAGTAGATTTCTAATGAATGAATGTTCAGGCTGCATTATGGCGGTTGTTATCATTAGGCACAGCCTAGGGTTCTGGAGTTGGCCCCTTTCTTGTGAAGGAATGATAATATCCAGATTTGCTTCCAGGCATGCTATGAAACTCATTTTCTTTGGCTTGAGAGATGTAGATGGATCTTTATGAGAAATAATGTTCTTAATTTATTTTTCTGGTATGGTGGGAAATTGGCTCCCTTTTTCCGCTTCAAGCGGCAAAGCGGTGTAGCTGGGAGCAAGGATCCAAGGCTAGGTTTGAGGGGTTCAGCCTTCCCTAGCTCCTGAACTCTAAGTTACTCCAGGGATTTATAGGCATAGTTGGAATAAATGATTGTTCATTCTAGGATTTCTGCATTGTTTTTCCTCCTTTTAATAAAATATCCTTCTGTAATATTGTTAGAGAGAGAAAAGTGTGTGTGTGGGGAGAAATTCAGGGAATCTTGATAGATCTACTATGGAAAAATAAGGGAACATTAATTAAGATCTGTTTTCATCATTGGGTCTTTTTAAGGTCAGCGTTAATAAGGATTTGAGGTAGAGGGCTCAGTGTATAGAGACTTTATCTTTCTCTTTCATAGCTAGAAAATGAGACTTTGTATTTTAGAACACCACTGTGATTTTAGAGGGAATTTTGTCTTAAAGATGCTGGTGACTGGCATTGTTTGGGCCATAGTCCAGGATGCAAAAAGGGAATGAGATAACAAGGAGATGCTTTCTTAATGTTTCTTTACAGAAATGTGGAGTTCATCAGGCCTAGGTTCATCCCTAGTTGAAATGCTAGATGAAATACAAACAGTTTTACATAACACTTGGGGATGGCAGGAGAATGCTTGCTTAAACTATTTTTATCGGGCTAATATTGAATATACAAAGTAACTGTACAAATAATTTAATATATATGTATATACTTTTTTTTTCTTTGAAGGGGAAAAAGAAACAATTTCCAAGTGAAATGGTAATTGTTTGGAAGGAAGAAAGCCACAACTATGTTAATAATCCCTTATAGCTTTTGTGGACAAGGAAAAATCCTCTTTTACATAACTGCAAATTGATTTTACTGAAATTGTAGCAAAGGGCTAGGAAAGCATTTTCCAACTAGTGCTTATCTGGTGGCCTGTTTTGGAGCTTTCATGGGGAGAGCATGACCTTATTAAATGGTGGAGCACCTGATGTCAATGATCAGGATGCAGTCAAACATCATCAGTTTTGAATGAGTCCTTAAAGAAATGTAGTTTTTGTCTTAAAAGTATAAATAAAATAATCAATAGATTTGGCAAAGGGTTGGCTAGTAGAGGAATTGCCTTAGAAATTCAACAGAAATTGCTTGTGATTAGCATCTCCAAATAAGAGTACCAATATCCTCCAGTAAGTCACTCAGTTAATATGGATTCATTAATCAATGTGCCAGGCAATGGGCTGGAATACAAACGGGATACAAAGAAAGGCAAAAACCCAAAGTGAAACAAAGCAAAATATCCATTCTTTCTTTTAAGAAATTCAGTCTAATGGGAGAGACAACATGAAAACAACTAAGTACAAACGAAATATATATAAGATACGTTGGAGACAATCAACAGAAAGTAGGCTCTAGTGCTAAGGGGAATTGAGAAAGGTTTCTTAAAAGGTAGGAATTTATTAGAGATTTGAGGAAAACCAGGGAGGACAGGAGATGAGGAAGGAGAATTCCCGGCATGAAGGACAGCCAGTGAAAATGCACTGAGTTGGGAGATGGAGTGAGTGTCTAATATGAGGAAAAGTAAGGAAGCCAGTGTCACTGGATTGCAGAGTATTAGAGGGAAGAAAGGGATAGGAGTAAGGTGTGAAAAGACTGCAAAAGTAGGACCAGGTCATAAAGGTCTCTGAATGCCAAAGAAGAGATTTTATATTTGATAAGGGAAGTCATAGTGAGCCAGTGGAGTTTATTGAATGGAATGGGGAGGGGGGACTTGCCGTGGCTAGATCTGAACTCTAGTAGGAGGGTTAATTTGACAGCTGAGCAGAGGTGGATTGGAGTGAGGAGAAATTTGAGCCAGGAAGACCAAGCAGAAGGCTAGGGCAATAGTCCAGTCATGTGGTGATGAAAACTTGCAGTGGGGTAGCAGGGGTATCAGAGGAGAGAACAGGGCATATGAGAGTGTCTTGCATTCCAGAGAAAAAATATTTCCCAGGGTGACGGGACAAGACTGCCATTCAGACCTTAAGAAGTACTATTTGTGCATATAATAGTGCTTACCTTTGAATGCAAAGTCAAGGATAAAGAGTCAAAAGTAATCTTCAATATTCTGTACCATATACTATAATAAACTAGATTGGGATGATCACCAAAATATAAAAAGTTATGGTAAAAAAAATTAAAAATTATAGAAGGGAAGGATCATAGACTGAGAGCTAGAGGAGATCTTAGAGGCTATGAAGTCCAACGCTCTCATTTTACAGAGGTGGAAACTGAGGCCTGGGGAACTCAGACGTTATATGACTCATCCAGGGTCACACAGCCAATTTCTATCAGAGATAAGATTTGAAACCAGGTTGTCCCTATATCCATCACACCATGCTGCCTCTCCATGATTATCCTCACTGCTTTCTCCCCCACACACTATATTCTTCTTCCATCTTCACCTAGTATTGTTTTATATCTCTTCTACTACATTGAGCATGCATTATTGTGTATCCTAGTTCTCTACACACATATCATTCCCTGATCTTAGGTTAGATGCTCTATGAGGATATGGAGCACAATTTAATTTGAACTTTATTCTTCCCCTTCTGCTTCAAATGTACTTTGTATAAAACAGGTGCTGAATAAATGTTGAATTGAATTTTAACTTTGACGTCACTTTTGATCACTTCTCCCTATTTAGAGGCAAGTAATGCCCCAAGGCATACAAAAGCTGCCTCCTAGGATTTAAATTCAAACCTTGTCTAGGCATCCAGGGGCAACATTTGGCCTTTGGAGTGCCAGATATACACATGTGGAGAATAGTGGTTCTCTGTTTCTTATTTGCCCAGCACAAGACCATCTATCATCCTTCCGAGGACAAGTATTGGCATTTGCCAAGTCAGTTTTGCTCATTGCTTGGCATTCCTGCTGTGATGTTTTCATCTTTTCCCCACTGGGCTGTGGGCTGTGTTGTAACACTCTGCTGGGGAGCTGAAATGGAATATTGGTATCCATGTTGGGGGATTGTTCATCCCGTGGCGTTTCTGAGAAATCACTGAGGTTTTTCCCTGATTTTCAAAATAATTATTGTCTTCTTTATGACTTGCAAGTGAATCTTTCCCTAATAGCTTCTGCAGTTTGGCTTGGAGAGTGTATTGAATATGCTACAGAAAACAGTATTTTTGAAATTTAAAAAGGTATAAATTGCATGTATTTCTCTGAAAATTCAGGCAAAAGAAGCTTAAATTCACTGGATCAGCCCTCAAGTGCTGGAGTCTGTGCTCAGAGAAAATGAACAGCATTTTAAAAACATTAAACGTAATCATGAAATCACAAACCATGAGTGCTCTAAGGGGTTTGGATCACTTATTCAAACCCTCTCATTTTACAGATGCCAAAAATGATGCCCAATTCCATTCCATGCCATTCAATTCAATTTAATTCAACAGAAATGGAGATAGAGTGCCCAAGGTCACCAAGCTAGTAGCCAGGACTAAAGTCTGGCTTTCTTAGCAAGTGGAATTAATGGCATGGAAATCTGGAAAAGACTTTAGGGAGTTTCCAGTTCTGCCCTCTCATTTTACAGACGTGAACTAAGACTCAAGAAAAGGAAGTGACCAGCTAAAAAGAGCAAATGCTAAGGAAGGAAAAGCAACCTGCCACAGAGAACTAAGGCTCAAGAAGGAATCAGTGACAGAAAGGACACTTGATATCAGATCTCCTGACTTCTTGTGCTCACTTAAACCAAAAGAACTGTTGACCTTAGGAAAATTGTCTTCAGTTCAATATACTATTCAACTGAACTACTACTGAACACTCAGACCTTCCAGATCAAAGTAATATGAATGGGGTGATCAGGGGAGGAGCTCCCCAAACAACCTGATGAGATGACATAGGTTGTTCTGTGGTTTGGAGACAAAGGCGCATCTTCACAAAAGGTGAATTAACCTACTGAAGTCATATTGATTTGATTTCAGAAGCTCCCCAAAGTCCTTTCCAGGTTTCCATTCCATGATTCCACTTGCTAATGAGGCTGTCAGTTGGCTAACTGAGAATCAGCCAATCATCCATATGTTCTATAAAATAAAAGCTTGGCATTGGCTTTTTTTTTCTTTCCTAAGTATTTAGGACTTTCTCCATCTTTTCCCTGGAATCTTTTTTTTTTTTTTTTTTGGTAACTGGGAGTTGTACACAGGATTGTAGAGCTTGCCTACCTGCTTTGGACCAACCCTATATGCTTCATGTTAATGAAGCTCTAGGCTTCTTCCAGTGGGTCACAGGGACTCAACGCTGAAGGGGACTTTGGAGATAATGAAGCAATCTACAAACCTTTAAAAGAGAGTCACCTGCACCTCATTACATTGGATCTTCACAGCTGAAGATTGTTGTGAGTACCATTTTAATAATTTACTGATTGTTAAGAGAAAAAGTCGATTGCCTTTCCCCCTCTCTGACCATATTTGACTGCAAGGGGTCTCAGTAAGATAAACCTGAGCCTGGGCTTCCGGGTGCCTCTTCTATTTACTTATTCTTTACCCAATATAGGTTTACCATCCTAGGAAGAGTTTCAACCATAAGGTAGTACAAATCTTGGAAAGACTACATTTGGTGGACAAAAGGTTATGTAACAGCAATCCTCAGTTCAGTTTCATTTTGGGAGGATCTTGTGAGTTTGTTTCTGTGTCCATTGATCTGTACCTGTGATTCTTAGCATCTGTGTGGAGAAATAAAAACTATCTCATATCCAATATTCATAATGTACACTAGTTATCTTTGTTGGGATAGAAGACTCTGGAACCCACATTTAGGGAAAACTAGATTGATATATACCTAAATTTTATTGTGTAAATTTCCCTGGAATAAAACGCTGGGGTGATAACAAGCTAAAGAGAAAAACAAATTCTTTGGGAGTTTGGTGTCCAAGACAGAATATGCTCTGTGCTGTCCCCGTGTCTTGGGTGGGTGTGGGAAGGGTCCCAGGCCACAGGTTATGGAAAAAATAGCCATTTTATATCCTTTCTACTTCTGCCTATCCATTCACAGTTGACATGTGATGCTTAGAGGTTCACAAACTTATTACATACTCTTCAAGGAAATAGATGAACTAATCATAAGATGAATGAAAACAAATCATTTTCAGAAACTGCTAGGCCATTTCTACTCATTGTTATTTTGTTCAACTCAAAGTGATTTTTCAGTATATCAATTACAATATATGTGTATCTTAATAAACCAGAAAAAAATGGGTATGGGTAACATGGGTAATTGAAATATATAGAGCATATTGCCTTGGTTCTGGGTTTGGAGTATTCCAGTGGTCTGACACAATTCAAAATATACTGGTTTTGCTGAAGGACATAGAGAAATTATCAATCTCTTGATGCCTCTAAGTATTCATAGCTACTTCCACATAATCACCCTTGTCACACTCAGCTAGTCCTGAAACCCAGAGGTACAACAGCTGTCATCAAGAGTTTGCACAGATTAGGACTTCTGTCAGATAAAAAAAAAACTTATCCTTTGGAGGGTGTTTGTGGCTTGTATCTAGGCAAAAGATCACATACAAAGAGGACTTGGCTCATTCTAGGCTTGGCCCAGATGGTGTTTACTCTGCAGAGTATTTTCCCCATACTGGGGTCAAATACTGGGCATGTTCCCATTGTCTGATACATGAAGGCCTATGGAAGTTGTAATGGTTCCCAGGTTGTACCTACATGTAGTATACAATAATACTCAAACTTAATCCTTAAATATAAATTCTCTCTCCCAAATCTTTACCTCAGGGGTTCTTAACCTTTTTGCATATCATAGACATGGCAGTCTGGTGAAACCTGTGGACTGCTCAGAATGTTTGTTGCATATGTTGATAAATTAAGGAAATACTAAATTTTAATCAGTTAGTGAAAATGAAGATTTATTTTTTCCTATCCAAGTCCATAGACCCCTTGGAATCTATCCATCTGAGTGGGTCTATAGGTTAAAAACCCTTGTTCTACCTAGAGATTTTGGCCGATTTGATATTGATTCAGTTACATTGAACAAATGTTGACTGACCACCTACTATGTGCAAGACACTGTGCTAGAAGGCTTCATTTTCATATTTATTTCATACCTAAGATTAGCATGCACCAAAAAGGAGAAAGGAGGTCTAAATAATCAGCATGTAGATCATAAAGGCTGTTGCACTATGCCAGATGGGTTAGAGAGAATGTCCTCTTTTGAAAGCAAAATAAATGAGACAGTTCAATACATAGTAACTGGAAAAAGCATTTGCCCTGGGATCCGGAGGTCTGGATTCAAATACTGGCTTTCCCACTTAGCCACTTTGGGAACCTGGCAAATCCCTCATCTGTAATCTAGGATTAATAATACTTGTACTATCTGTATTTGAAAACCAGTCATAGGTTTGAATATTGATTATGTATTTTACTATCCAGGTGACATTGCGAAAGTCATCAACCTTTCTATGCTCCAATTTCCTCAATTATAAAATTAAATTATTGACATAGATTATCTCTATTATTTGTCCTATCTCTAAATCCTATGATCCTACCTCACAGGGCTGTTGGAAGAAAAAATATTTTGTAAACTTTGAAGCATGCCAAAACTGACAGTGGTTCTGTACTTTCACACCCATCAGTTTTCTTTGATTGTGAGAGACAATACAATTCCACTTGTACCTTTGCCCAGACGACCAGGTAGCCCACACCAGTCTGGTAACCAGTTCTGAATTCTGGCCTGAACCCAATGGTGTTCTTTTTTGATTAAGACTAAGGCAGGCTTGGAGAGAGTATTTTTAGGTTATTTAATGATAACAATGAAGAAGCTATTTAAAATATTAGACTAAATCCACTCTTGGTATCTCATGGAAAAATAACCAACTACGGAAAGGAGTAAAGGCAAAAGAAATTATTCTTTTCTGTCTTACGAGGAGAGTGATAAAGTGGAAAGAACACCAGTTTTGCACGTAGAGAACCTGAGTTCAAATCTCCACTCTGGCCCTTACTACCTGTGTGACTTTGGACAAGTTACTTCAACCCTCTGGGCCTTAATTTCCTCATTCTTATATTGCTGAGTTCGGACTGGATGACTTTCAAGGTTCCTTCCAGTTCCAAATCTATGATTCTTTATGTCTCCTGAAACACGTTGAGTAAATTAAATTCCAGAGGAAGTAGCTATATTCCATATAGTAGAACCATTATTTTTGCCTTCTGTATACTCTCTCCTCTCTTGGCTATCATGACAGAAGAGACTACTTTCTCCTGACTCTCATCCTATCTGAATGCACCTTCTTAATCACCTTGACTGCCCTTCTATCCCATAAGCGTGGGTACTATCCAAGACTGTGGCATTTATATTTTTTTCTCTCTCTCCCCTGATGATCTCATTTATAGGTTGCAGTTATCTCTAGGCAGATGACTCACAAATCTGCCTCAAACACTGGCAGTTTTCTTTGACTCCTCTGTCTCCTTCTTCCCTAAGAGGTAGCCAGGTGGTACCAGTGGCTAGAACCTGAAAGCAGGGAAGACCTGAGTTCAAACTCAGCCTCAGATACTTAACCCTCTGTGTGACCCTGAGCAAATTATTTAACCTTGGTCTGCCTCAGTTTCTTCAATTGTAAAATGGGGATCACAAGAGCACCTACCTTGAAGAGTTGTTGAGGCAATCAAATGAGATATCTGTAAAGTGCTTAGCACAGTGCCTGGAACAGAGTAGGTGCTATATAAATGCTTATTCTCTTCCTTCACTCCTTATATCCAAAAGTTTCTAATGTTGCCCTCACCTCCAACCTCTTTCCTCTAGTCACATGCTAGTACCCTAGTTCAGCTACTCAAAGCAATAACCTACTATGTGATTTCTATGCTTCTAGTCATTCCACATTCTAAACCATCCCTCCTAAGCTATCAGAAAATCATCCAAGGTACAGGTATGACCATGTTACTCCCCTTCTTAAATACTTCAGTGACTGCCTAGTGAGCACAGGATAAAATATGATTTATTTAGCCTGACGTTTATGATGGATGGCTAAAAAGATACCCAGGTGATGGTAGATACATAGAGACAGATATAAACATAGATGACAGATAAAGTATCAATGATAAAGCATTTATTAAGCACTAATTGTGTGTAGGGCACAATGCTAAATGTTGGGGATACAATTATAGGTGAAGAAGATAGTTTCTACCCTTTAGGGATTTACATTCCAAGACAGGGAGTTGGAAAATGGGGTAAGGATAGTAAGGTTTGGAAATGGTATCCAGAAAATAAAATGGAGGGCTGATTCCAGGCAAGGTAAGGCAGGAGCTCATCTAACAGAGTTCAGGGTGATGCCAGGAGCAGAGGCCAAAGTAAAGGGCCAGGGAAAGAGGGGGAAAGAAGATGAAGATGATAGTCAAAAGTGTAGGACAGGAGGGGGAACCTGTGGCCTGTGAGGCCACACGTGGCCCTGTATATCCTCAAGTGTAGCCTTTTGACCGAGTCCAAGTTTTACAGAACAAATTCTTTTATTAAGGGGATTTGTTCTGTGAAGTTTGGATTCAGTCAAAGGGTCATAGTTGAGGACCTAGAAGGCCACAAGTTCCCCACCCTTGGTTCTAGGCTATTTGGGAGGTGACATGGTATAGCAGCAAGCACCCTAGCATACCCAGGATGGCCTGCTAGCACAGGTTCTTTGATTTGATTCTGAAGGAAAGACTGCTCAAAAAGGGGTTAACAATTCTATTTTTACTTACATTCACTAGTTCAGGGGAAAGATTAGCACCCTGAGCTTGGAGAAAATACAAGCAGAGAAATGAGCACAAAGACCAACAGACAGAGCTCCAACTGTCTGAGGAAAGCAGTATTGCTATATATTTTACATATGTCACTGAATTGAGGGAGCACAGACATCTGAGCAGTCAGGGAGCTCTGAAATTATGACTACTCAGAGTCTCAACTAGGAAATCAAAAATCCTTCTCATGAGAGAACCTCCCCGAAGCAAAACACCAACCTCCCAGTATATATAGTTTTCAACTAATAGGCTGAGAGCCAGAAGGCTCTCATATAACTCCGTGTAACTCAGCACAGTTGTGAACTACTGGGGTTCAAAGGAGATTGAACCTTCAGATGTTCACAATTTAGCCTGAACTTGGGAAAGTAAACTCTAAAAAGAAAACAACAAAAATCTCACTTTGCTTACTCTTATACATGGAAACCTGATTCTGGTCTTCAACAATCTGGATCCATCTACCTTTCCAGCTTTATAATAATGTAATATAATGTAATATTCCCCTTCAAATACTATGTTACAACGAAATTAATCTATTGGCTATTCCCCAAATTCAAGTTATCTCCTATCTCCACAAACTTGTATAGGCCATCATCAATGCTTGCTTGGTATGTTTTCTCATCTCTAGCTTTTATAATATTTCCTTTCCTTCAAAGTTCCACCAAAGTACTACCTCCTCTGAGAATTCTTTCCATACCCCCTCAGCTAAAAAGTCTCATATTTTCCTGGAGTACTTGGTATGTCTCTTTTGTCCCTATCACTCCCTACCTTATATCCCTCTTCACCTAAGTCCCCCCAGGGCAGGGACTATTTTCTTTTTTCTCTTTGTATCCCAAAGCCTAGCACAATGCCTGACACATAGAGCTGTGAGCTCCAAATATTGCTTGAACAAATTTACTAGCAGCTTCTTTCACTTCTCTGTCTTAACTTTGAGCTTAAAGCATCATTTTCCTGATGCCAGTAAAGCTTCATCGGGCTTGGGGGTTGAAGAGATTTTATGTAGTACAATCCCTTCATTTTTTAAATAAAGGAAATTACACCTGCGGAGGTTGTGACTTGCCCATGGTTAGACAGGCAAAACAGGGGAGATCTGGGATTTGAACCTAGCTAGACTTTTTTTTGGGGGGGGGGAAGGGAGAGGTGCAGGGAAAGGAAGGGTTTCTATAGACAGACTGATACATTACTTAAAATTCTTCTCTTTCTTTTATTCTTAACATTTTCACTTATAAACTCTTTAATAAACAAGATACTTTTACAACCTTATTTCATAAAAGATAGGTGGTAACTGCAATAGGTTGGCTAGCTGTTCTTCATTTCAGCAAGCAGTCAGTCAGTATTTCCTTTGTGTTTATTGGATTCTGCTTTATGACAGACTTTAAAAAAAGGGAATGACAGAAATGGCTCATACTAGTGGAAGATGAAGCTGATAGATCACTTCAGCTTGGGAGTCATGAGCTACAGTGGAGCTAGGTCCAACTGGGTGTCCACAATAAATCCCACATAAATGTGGTGGATCCTCTGAAGTGGGGTTAGGTCAGTTTTTGCCTTACCTTGCTCAGAACCAGGCCTTTATTTTACTTTCTGGCTGCCATATTCAAACCATACTGTCTTCATTCCACTTTGCAGCTCCCTGTCTTAGAATGTAAGCTCCTTAAGGGTAGAGATTATCTTGTTTGCCTATATTTTATCCCCAAAACTTAACATAATGTTCTGCACGCAGTAAATGCTATAAATGCTTTATACATTTGTGTTCTATAAAACAGGGAAGGAAGGAAGGGAGGGAGGGAGGAAGGGAGGGAGGGAAGGAGGGAGGGAGGAAGGAAGGAAGGAAGGAAGGAAGGAAGGAAGGAAGGAAGGAAGGAAGGAAGGGAGTGTTATAGACCATAAAGTCTGACTTCATTTACACATGATGAAACTGATGCCTAGGAGATTGAGTAGACTTACCCAAGGTTACAGTGGTAGTGTCAGAGCCAGGATTTAAACCCAGATATTCTGACTCCAAATCCAGTGTTCTTTTCACTGTACTATGCGTATCAACTAAGGAAAGAAAGAATGTGAATCAGGTAAGTTGCAGATGCTTCAGGGTTGAATGGACTACGTTAGTTTAATTTGTATGGTGACTTAATTTGGTGACAATGCTTGACAGTGCAGAGATGACTAGGTGAACATTCTCTTCTGCAAGTGCAAATTGTTTCATATTCATAAATCCCATCTTCACAATATAGACTGTAAACTGCTTGTAGCAAGACCCTGTTCAATATATATGGTGTATTTTGTAGGCACTCAAAATGCTTCAGTTCATCTGCCAACTACTATGAAGACAAGTGTAGACCTGTACTGGAGGAAGATACAAGGTTTAGATAATAAGGATCAGATTTGAAGCTGGAATGGCCTTTAGAGATCATCTAATCCAAATAATGATCTTGTTGACCTATTCACATCTGAGAGGTGGATCCAGGAAAGCAGTGTCTAGTCCCAGAATTACCTGGGGATGAACTGGTGCTCTTTGACAACCTTGGAAATGGAGGCCTCAGGAAACTGTGGCCCAAAGAGTATTTACCCAAGTTCAGCAAGGGAGGGAGGTTGGATTTGAAGTTATCAGAAAGCATTCACTGAGAACATACTATGCTTGACAGATGGGAGCTAGCTATAAACTTGGAAATATTTTCAGTGGGAAAGCAGGAGCATTAAGGAGGATGAGGAAATGCTTCTTGTAGAAGGTAGGATTTTCACTAAATGCTTTAGATAAATAAAGGTCGCTAGGAGGCTGCCCAGCAGAGAAGAGTCATCTAGAGATTGAGGAAAATGCCTCAATTTGGAAGAGAATGTTTTGTGCAAATAACAGATCTCTGGGTTATGGTGTCACAGATTACAGAGTACATATTAGAGATCAAAGTGCAATAAGACTGGAAAAGTACAAAGATTTAAAGGGCTACAGAAGCCAAACAGGACTTTATGTTTTATCGTGGAATTAATAGGGAATCTCTAGAATAGACAGAAAGGACAAGGAGGTATAAAGGGGGTAAGGAGTAGGGGGTGATGATATCATCAGACCTGAACTTCAGAAATACTATTTTGATAGCTGAGTAAAGGATGAAATGGATTTGAACCCAGTTACTTTGACTCCTTATCCAGTGCTTTTTTCACTTCCCCTCACTGCCTGATAAAACATAGTCCCTGCTCTCACAGAGATTATAGTTTAGTAGGGAGTAATGCAAAAGATCTCAGCACAACATTACACTTTCAATGTTATGACATTACATATTATGATGTTCAAAAGTCACCAAGTCCAAACATTCTAATGACTTCAGTTGATACACGTAATATAATAGAATAAAGTTATCTTTCAATCCAATATAACCAATCTTGGGGAGAGGGATTGCCTCTTTCTCTAGATTTTTAGCTCCGTTTCGAGCTGCTTATGGCAATGGAATGAATTATATTTCCTTGTTTTGCTGACAGGCTGTGGAATATGAAGGCAAAATTTTGTATTTATTTTCATTTTCTCCAGGGTAGCAGAAAAACAAAGCTGTTACTTGAACCATTCCACTTTGAAATGAAAGAGGAAAAAAAAGTCCTGATGCCTTTATCTGGGAGCAGAGGAATGTTATTCAGTTGAATACTCTGAAGCACTTCCAAAACATTGTTTTTATAAAGTCCAACTTCTTCAAATTTCAGAAATACTACAAATACATTTTCTCCAATAAGACATGTTTCAGCTTGAAGATCAAATGAGATTTCCCCCCCTGTACTTTCTGAAGTCATATTGTAATATGTTTCTGTAGATGAGCCATAAGCAACTGCTCGTGTGTTTTCCTAACTTGGTTTGGCCAGGAGTTGTGACAGTTGGCTAAGATGATCTTAGTAATCATTTGCCAAAGTGCCACACAATTTAATATTCAGCAGAAACCTTGCTGAGTGAGGCCGAGGGCCAAATTAAGCCTTGGCTCTCTGGAGAAAAGGGATTACCCTAAATAACCACTGTTCTAATGAAACGGCTGGTAGCACCCTGTAACTCACTGTGAAAATGAAGTTGGCTGAAATCTGCCACTTTTCAATACTTGTGCAGTAGAAGTAATGACTAGGTATCAGTGAGAAGGCAACCTAATCTTCAGCCTTCCAAGTAATGAAGATTTTCCTTGTGCTTTTTACGTGCAAAACTGAGGGTTTCCCAGGGAAGGAATATACACAGATCTCAATCAGCCATAATGCTTAACATTGCATAAGTCTTCGAAGTGTATTTGTATCCCAGAAATCTGGAGACTGGCTACAAGTTTATTCCTACTGATTTGGCAAGGGAAATCTATGTCACATGTTTAATTTGTGGCAGGTTATTTTCCAACTGTCAAATAATCTTTTCCTATTGAACTGTCAAAAACAAAAACATTCACTCATAAAGGAATTTAATCATTTTGAATATTAACATCATAAGTATTTATTTGAAAAATATTTTCCATTTCAGGAAAATGGCAAATCTACTGTGCTAATGTCTTACTAATAATTTCAATTTATGCTCACAGTCATTTTTCTTCTTCAAGGAGAGTGCTACAGAAAATATTTCACAAAGTATTTAGAAAATATATACACTATCTCTCTCTTACCTCCCCATCCTCTCATTTCCCTTCCAAAGGAAAGTTCATTAAAACAACAAAGCCAGACAGTATGAAACTATGAAAAAAAAGTAACACTTGAAGACACAAAAATAAATAAATATGTACAAGGGAAGCTATACTGACAAAAGACAAAGGGAATCTTTACATTGCAAACTATGGTGGCAAGAACTGAAAGTATCTGAAACTGACAATTTGCAACTCTACTACATGGTAGTAAAAAAAAAAAGAAAAGGGAAAAAAAGGCAGCTCTCCATAAAGGACAGTCAAGGCTAACGTGACCTGACTTTCAAAGATTAGATACTAAGGTTTGTAAATTTTTTCCCCTCTATCACACTTTCGTAGTTTTGAGGGTTAGGACTTCATGACTTTGACTTCAGGACTGAGGGTAGAATTTGACTCAGTATCTTCATTCTGTTTGTATATATCTTCATGTTCACTTATTTCCTCCTCTTCTATGTGTTGTAGGAATACTTTCCTATCACTTGGTGGGTATTACGAGGAATATAAAAACAGAGGTTTGTTTAAAACTATATCTTAAGCATTGTTAACTAAACCTACTTTTGGGGTGGAAATGTCCTAGCAATCAACTGCTAACTGAACTCTATCATGAATCTTTAGAGAAAGGCAGATTAGCGTGGTGAATAGATTGCTTGGGCTAAGGCAGGTTGAGCTCTCCGAACATTTAAGTTCAAGTTTTTGGTAAATTTAATCTCGTCTAGTAGAGGCTTTTTAACTCTGTGTCCTTGAAATTTTAACTTTAGATATATTTTACATTTAAATCACTATATTTAAGTCATTGGCTTCCATTATAATTCTATATGTTTTGTTTTATACATTTAGAAATATTAATTCTGAGAAGGGACCTATAAGCTTTACCAGACTATCAAAGAGATCTAGTACAAAAAACAAGGTTAAGAACATCTCTTTTATTAAAATGGTAAATTTTTTTCCCCTAGTAGTTAGAGTATGCTTCTTAACTTGCTTATTTTGTACTACAATAACCAGGTAGGATACCTGGCCACCTTTCCTTCAAGTCTCTTTCTGCATAACCAATCAAAGGGGAATACCAGTAAAGACCCAACATCTCCTCACTTGATGATCTCATCAAACTAATAAAGAATAGCCACTCCTTCCTAGCTGAGAATCCTGGACAGCCTTTGAGATAAATGCCTCAGAATCCTTGCCTAGGGCACTTAAAAGATGTGTTACATTTTAAAGCATGTTTGGTTCACTTTGGGTTGCCTTAGGGGGAAGAACTAGCCTCATGTTGTTCTAAGATATAGGGCAAGTCATAGACTCAGGTTGCCAGAAAGCATTTTAAAGAAATTCCCTGCCTAGGTCTCCAAATGGTTGGCCACTCACAGGGCAGCATTTCTCACAGTTGGGGTTGCTGTCTACCTAGAAATGGATGTTTCCCATGCTGTTTCCCAGATGGCATGGAATGAATATTAAAAGTACAGCCTGTGTTAAAGCAAAATCTGAAAAAGCTCCATTTAACACAGTCATTGCTTTAAGCAAAGTAAAAATGCACTCTGCTATGTACTATGAACCTACAAAGCATCCACTCCCTGTCAGCACCCTAAAAGACAATTAAGGCTCTCCTTAAGTGCTTGGAAATGTCACCCATATGTATGCAGTCAGTCAGCAGAGTGAAGCCATACTGTAACACTTCAAATATGATCTATTAGTGCCAGATTCTCTCCCAAGTATACTATTTCATGGTGCATCTACAGAATTTATGCACAGACGTCCCAATAGCAGACACTGCGGACACAGGGAATGTACAACCTGAGTGGGTAAGCAGCTACTGTGGCCATATGCGGGAATAGTGTGTACATTTGAGAGTAAGGAAACATAGCAGACATATAGATGATATCCCCTTTCTGCTAAAAGTAGGAAAAATCCATTGGCTTGGGACAGAAAGGAATTTTCCATACATAACCATGGTCTAGGAGGAAGGGATATGGCCATGGCTCCACTCCTCTCCTCTCTCTCTGTCTCCCTCTCTCTTTCCTTAAGAAGGGGGCAGCTGTGTCAACAGATGGAATTATCTTGTTCTTAGGCATCCCCAATTATAATTTAAAAAGGAGAAAGAGGTACCTTAATTGAGCTGGTTTGCACCCTCTAGGAGGAATGTTCTGGTAAAAAGTGAACCCTGATACGTCTTTAATTTGCAGTGCTTACATTATACTGTCTGATGGTTGTTTACATATTACATGTATAGAAACTGTGAAACATCTCAGAAATTTAGTGTGTTGTTGATAAGGGCACAGATGCTGGTGAAAATGTACTCTCACCTAAGAAGCTAAAATGTTAAACAATTAGCTTTGTTTGTAATCTTTGGATGAGAGAGTTAAATTTATATTTTTAACTCCTTGAAATTTCACCTACAAGCCAGGCGCATGAAGGAAATATGGAACCAGCATTGAGGGAGAGCTTATAGAGAACCAGACACATATGGTGATAAAAATTCATGTTTCCTTCAATGCAGGGAAAAAATATGTAGCAAAGGATGATGTCCAAAACAACTCACCATCAGAATAAGTTCTCTATTGGGACTGACTTTTGACTGCTGTTTTTGCCTTGTCCTCTGGCTTTTAAATATTCTTCAGTTCTGATTGGTGTGATTCAGCTATAAAAATACATAATGTTCCCTGTGGCTACTGAGTCATGCTGCTGTTGGAGAGCTGAGGTTTAGGGCATGATGGAAGACTCCAATATGGGGGAAAGGCACAGATGAGTTCCACCGTAAATTTCACAACAGTATTTGTAATTAAAAAACAAAAACATATTTTTCCAATGTATAATGCTACCTAGGTAATGGCACATTTACATTTGGCAGTCCTCTTTCTTTGCTGGTAGGTCTCTATTTGGAGCTGATTTCTATTACTTTAACAAAACCCAATTAAAACTTTGTGCTGTGGCCAAAAGTGTCTGACATGATGATGTTTTTGTAGAAGTTGTCAGAGTGAGCATTGCAGTAACCCTTGACCTTGTCAATGACCTGATGGACAGGGATGATTGATGTCTGTTCTCCATCCAGATGGGTAAGCTTTGATGAGGACTTGTCCACAAAAACACTCTCTGTGGGAAATGAAATGAGAAATTAGGTCACAATCTGGGCAGGTTTTGCACCTGAGCTGCTGAGTATCATTACTATGCATTATTGATTAAAAGCACATAGGTAGCAGAGCTTTGCAGACTATGATCTACTTCTGTCACTCAACAGCATTGAGCATTATCCCAAGGTTAAGCGGTGGGTTTCCAAGCATTTCTGAATCAAAATTGGGGGGGAGTTCATATTCAAATTAGGGGTCTAATATTTCCTGGTATGTTAGTTTAATTTCTATACATTTAAGATGGAGACATATGAAAGATATTTTTATAAATGACATCTTTCAGAAAGCCAAGGAAGAAAGAAAATTTGGAAACTGCTTAGGAAAAGTATCTGAGACAGACAAATCAAAGCAAAATTGTGCTTACATAAAACACTGTCACAAAATATATCAAAAATGATTGGAACAACTTAGAGAAAGTCTAATGCAAATGATTTTTTTCCAGTGAATACTAAGGAATAATATTTTTACTCTCTGAGATTATTGAAATTTAAGGGAAAAAAGCACCTTTCTGAGTTAAAAATGTAGAAGCCAAAGCTTTTTTTCTAGGAATTATCTTTCCATGTAAACATATACAATTCACCATTTGCATAAGGACTAGACCTATGACATCATTGCTATAAAGAACTCCCACATAAGAAAACTTGGAAGGAGGTTGGCGCTTTCTTTGCAATTTATAGTCTTAGAAAGCTGACTAGAGCAATGGAAAGTTATGTTAGTTTCCCAGCTTCACTCAGATGGTATAGGAAACAGGCTACACTTGAACTCAAATCTTCCTGTTTCAGAGGCTGGTTCTCTATTCATTTTGTCATGCTGCCTCAAACGCAACAATACTGGAATTTACATGGTAGTTACTGAATGACTTCTAATGAAATTGATAAATCTAGGAAGTCATGGGTTCATACACAGATTAGGCAAATGGAGTTGGACTACATATTGGTAAAATGTCTCTTGGAAAGTGTTTCTTCATTGATAATTTTTTCCCAAGCGGATTCCTAAATTTGGGTCTAAAGACCTTTTGAAAGTACTCCATCCATTCTGTTGCTTTTAGATGTATTTCACTGTCCTCACATGGCCCTAAGTCCTCAGTACAGTGGGATGAATACTGATTGGAGTTGAAGCAGCTAGGTGGTATAGTGGCCAGAGCACTGGGTCTGGAGTCAGGAAGACTTGGGTTCAAATCTGAGTTCAGATACTTATTAGCTGCATGGCCCTGGGCAATTCATGTAACTTCTGTTTACCTCAGTTTCCTCAACAGTAAAATGGCGACAATAATAGCATCTACCATGCAATGTTGTGAGGATCAAGAGATAATATTCATAAAGTACTTAGTGCTATCCTGGCATATAGATGGCATTATATAAATGATTATTTCCTTCTCTTCTTCCTCCTTTAGAATACTTGGGTTCAAATATTACTTGGGTAATCTTGGCAAACAGAATGTCCTTTGATCTCCCTGGTATTCTCTTCTGTATAATGGGACCAAATGGACTTTGAAGTCACTTCCACTCAAGATCTACGGTCTTATTATCTTGTGATCATTTTCCTCCAACAAAGACCAAAGTGTAGCTCTGCCCTAAAGTCAAGCTACAGAGAGCACTCTAATAATGAACAACACCCATTGTCTTCATTGGTGTTGGACTGTATTGGTGATGTTCTCATATGCATGTCACAGCACGTCTACTGCCTTCAATCTTACTCCCTTCTACTTTCTGTAGAGAAGGCAGAAAGAGAAGCACACTATGAAAGGACAGAACTCTAAACTCAAGGCATCTTATATTTTCAGCTATGGCCAGTGTACAATATAAGCAACCAGTTGTTAAAGCAAATCATTGTCACCATATGTACTACATCCAGGAAAGAATGCGTTCTTTCAGTTCTTATCTTATTCTGGGGTATACATGAAATAAAATGTGGATCGAAAGAGGAAATATTGCTATCAACCCACACAAAGGAAATGTGGGCAAAGAACAGAAAGTCATTCAGGAAGAGAAGAATGGGCAGATTGAAGCAGCAGAATCATCGTGCTCTGATGCTTGTGGAAAGAAGGCTTAGTGAGTCAAGAATGCTGACCACATACAAGTTTCTAAGAAAACCAGCTGAGTCTGGCTTCTCTTAGTTCATCTAGGCACTAGTCAATGGTTTTCTATTAGAGGAAGGGCATTTCTATAAAGAATCTTCCACTAATGTAATCTGTTTTATTTAAAATAAAAACAACCTCTCGCCACACAAAATTCAGATGCCTTCATTCTTACATCAGTAATTCTTTAAGGACTCCCCATGTACTAATGTGTTCTACATTTGTTGCAGATTTAAGTTTTGATGCTACATATTTGAAATTTTAACCATTCTTCTTCCACTTACTCACCTGCTTTCAAACCTATGTCCTGATTTACTGGTCTCCTTGGGCAGTTTTTTGTACGGGAGCAATAATTCTGTAAGCATCATGCCTAATGTTCTGGGTAACTCCAAATAATGGACAATATAGAATTAGAACATATATGGAAGACTGAAAACCACTGGCTAGGGGTGTGAACTTTGCTGGTCCTGTGCTACATTTTTAACCAGATAAAAATTTTTAAGGAGCAGTCCTAGAAGAACTATTTCCTCATTTACCACTTCTACAAATGTACCATGATACACTTTGCAATTCATAAAAGCAGTATGAAAGGAAAGTCTTCTACCCCTCCCACTTGTTTTTCAGCCTTCTATCAGAGGCTATTTTACTGCTTTGGATGTCACTGACAAGGATGTGAGCGCATGGTACATTTCTTAGAAGGACAGATTTGCAGACTCCCCATGCAGAAGACAGCCAGAGCACACATTTGCTTGCTGGGAACTTCAGAAACCCCAGTCCTCCGTCATTGTGCAAAGTGAGCTGTACTGTGCAGGACAAGCAGATTTTTTTCTGAGGCAGCTGGAAATCTTTTGGCTAAATCCATGCAAATATTCATTCCCCCATTACCTTACTGAGATTTCATGCATTCGACAAAAGGAATGAATATTTTTACCTGAATGATCCACCTTTGTTGAAGGAATGCTCTTAGAAGACATTATCTATGCCATAAACATATGAATGTCTACGTCAATTCCAGGGAATAATATCTATGTCTACAACCATGATATGTATTAAGTGCACTGTTAAAACCCAAACACACACACACACACACACACACACACACACACACACACCCATTTCCAAAATGGCTTTGTCCCCAACATTTATAAGTCTCCTTGAATTCAGAACACATTTTCCCATCAAGACAATTTTATAAATGGCTACCAAATTCTCCTGTTAGTGCATAAAAGCCTAGTTAGACTACAACACAGCAGAAATATAATACTAATTAACAAACAATATTTCTGAGAGTGAGGGGCCATGTAGGGGATATGGGGCCTGTATAGAATTTAGAGACACATCTTTGACATTTTACTTTTTGAAACCTTTCCCACCCTCCTTTAATTATTTCCTCCCTACGTTCTCAGAGCTCTCATAATATACTCATCATTACCTACCCCTCCCACGTGCTTTACCCCCTAAAGTGTTCCATGTTTCAAAATTGTCTAACCTTTCTTTCTACTTAATCAAGATTCATATTTCCTCAATTATAGACAACCTCAGTTCAATATTAAGAGGAAGATGGGACGAATGAACTATTTAAAACTAGCATCTGAATAACTGATGTCCCTTTTGCTAACCCAGAAATATTTCTATTTTTAAGGGGATGCATGATAACCCAAATGAATCTAAAATTTGGTTGCATTTCAGGTAATGCAAAATAGCTCAGTGAAAAAATTTTGAGGCTGTTGGTAGGAGAGATTATCTTTTTATCAAAGAGGAGATAAAGGCAGGGAAAGGATTTTTCTTGATGTTATTAGAGGCTGTCCTGCTCTAGTCTGAAAAACAGAAAGATGCTCTTTTTATATTGTTCTGCTTCAGTTACCATTTCTGAACCCACAGAGGCAACAAAACCTCAAATTTTTCAATAAAGTTTTCATGACAGTTCCGGCAGGGCCCCCGATAGGGAAAAATGGCTTCCTATTCCATCAGACAGGCATAGTTTTTTATATAGATTGCTTGTGCTTTCTACATCAGGAACTGACTAAATGTACATAACACACTTCAAACAACTCCCTCCCCAAAATGTGATATAAGGACATATAAACATAGACACCTGGCATCTAAGTGCCAAAGATTCCAGTGCGATAGTTATCATGCCATCACTTTTCTGTGCTCTAATACTAAACTTTAATACAAATGGAGCAGCTTTTCATTATACTCTTGGAAGAGTTTTCCACCTAGAGAGTCTTAATTGTTCTTATCTAAATAGTTGCTCACAAAATTCCTACTTATCATCTACAAAGATAATGTTATTTCCCTTTGGAAATATGTTGCTAAAGATATTTAATGGAACATACAGGTTGTCCTCATTTTTCATTCATTTTGCAAGCCATCGGATGGCTTCCACAGATCAAACACCTTTTCCTTAACACTAATATTATAAACTTAATATCAGATACGTCATGAAAAAATGTGAGATAAGCAGAGAAGAAATGATCATGATAGTCAAGATGACACCTTCTCTGTATTTTTCCATATATCGTGATGGAAGGTACATCTGCAAAGGATTGTTCTACCTTAGGAGGTAAGAGCTAATAAGATAAATTAAGTGTGGATAATAGGGTTTGTTCCTTCTGGTATTTTTCATAGTCACAGGATATACCTATTTTCCCAATGCATTAGAGAGATAGCATGATGTCATGAAGATAGTGCTCAGTTTAACATTAGGAGGAACTGAATTTGAATCCCACATCAGACACTTAACTCTGTGACCTTGTATATGACACTTAATCATCTGAAATCTTAGTTTCTTCATCTGTCAGGTGGAGATAATGAAATCTCTCATGCTTTTTAAAGTGCTATGAAAATGTCAGCTTCTCTGATTATCATTACCATGAGGATTTCTGAGATGTTATCAAAATGACTCACCAGGATGGCTGTTTCTTTTGAAGTATGTAGTAGAATTGGATTTAGATTTGGATGTAAGGTAGGTCGAGTTGGAGCCAATGGAGCTTGATGACAGTGACTTCCCCAGGTTATCTGAACTTTTCTTGATGATATTAGTAGCTGTCTTGCTCCAGTCTAAAAAATATATTGTGATATATTTTATAATTTATGAACTCGGTTTAATATGAGTATCCATGATCTGGGGGGAGGGGGCATAGTCAAGTAAATGGATATGTTTAAGAGCTTAAAGTGTCATTATTATGATTGGTCGTTTTGTGTAAATAGAAATGCATCAATGGGGGCTCGCAAGAGGGAAACACAAGAGAGAAAACACACATTACAATTTATTTTACCTGAGTTGTCTGCCAAACGAAATCGTCCACAGCACAGATGTCTTCTCCATTGTTTCTGAACATTCTCTTTCATAGCACAGTGGAATACAAATATAAATAATCCTGAGACAACGACAAAAATTATTATTTAAATGCTCCTCTGACCATAATTTCTACAGAGGAAAACAATGTTTACAATCTGAATTTCTAAGGAACATAATACCCAGATAGGATTTTTATGACAAAATTGAACAACAGGGATAGGATGGAACTAGACTGGTCACAATTAATTTGACTAAAATATTCTTATTCTCTTTTCCAGTAACCAGAGTCACTATTTTTGAATGTCATGATCTGAAGGAAAAAAAAAAAGGTTAGCACATTCTAGGGGATGGCAACTGATATATTGGAAAGAGTGCTAGTCTTTGTGTGAGAAAGCTTGGATTTAATTCTTGAATCTGCCATTCAAGCTAATGCCCTGGGATGAGCGACCTAATTTTCCCCAAACATTAAATGTTTTCATTGATAAAACTTTGATAGTTGTTGATGCAATTACACTCTCTTAGAATGGGAGCAATCTAAGAGATTACCTAGTTCCATCTGTGCCGGAACAAGATTCCCCTCTACAATATATCCAACTAGTTTTCCAGCTTTGCTGGCAGATCACTATGGAAGAGGAACCCACTACTTTCTGAGGCAACCCATTCCATTTGGTTGCATTTCAATATAACTGGATTCCTTTATATCCTGTATAGTTTATGTCATGTATTTAAAAACATTATTCTTAGAACTTCACATGTATCATCAGATTGCCAAAGAAATCCATGACCAAAATAAGTTGAATAACTCCTGGTCTAGAGAGACTGGAGCTATTAACAGGCTAATTGGTCAGGCTTCAGGTCCTATAAGGAAAGACAGAGATCTCCACCTCCAGTAATTACTAATACTGTCTAAAACTATGCCTAAGCTCAGCCAACCTCTCCAGGGGAACTGTGCTGGTGGGAGTGGGCATGAAAGATTATGGACCAATCCAGCCAGAAATCTAGTTATTTCAGGAGCCTCTCTGGCAATACCTCCCAAACTCAAATCCCTAAATGTCTGCTTAAGGTCTGAAAAGCTTTTAACAAGAAAACAATCCTTCAATTTTCCAAATAGACATGAAATGTTTAAAAAGAATATTTTGTTTTAAATAAAGAATAACAATTGATTATCAGATCCCCTCCGGATATTAGAGCATGTTGCTACAAAGAATCTTCATATCAATTCCTACTGATTCATAAAGACATAACTATAGACCAACTTAAGCAAATAGTTTCCTGTGAATGGGACATACCATAGGATCACAGATTTTGTGGCTAAAAGACATCTTAAAGATCATCAAATCTACATTCTTTATTTTTCATGTAAAATAAAACTGAGGCAGGTAGAAGTTAAGTGACTTGCCCAGGGTCACACAGCTAACAAGTGTTTGAGGAATGATACAAACCCAAGTTTTTCTGTCTCTATCTGATGCACTGTGCCACATTATCTCTCAAGGATCCAAGACTTAGAGCTTGAAAGAGCCACAAAAGGCTATCTAGTTGAGGCCTCTAATTGTATAGGTGAGGAAACAAGGTGTATAAATGTCTTGCCCAAGATCACACATGTAGTCAATGTCAGAGGGAGGGATTTTAAACTCAGGTCCTAAAACTCCAGATCTAGTATTTTATCTACTATACTGTAATGCTTCTTAACTCAGATTAATGTGAATATTAATAGTTTACTGTATATAATGGTTATGGGCTACTACAAATGCCCAAAGATGTTAAATATCACTAGACTCTTGTGCTGGTTCCTTCCAATTTAGCCTTCCATGTTCAGAGGTTAAAAAGTTGACATTATATAATGTCTTATGGACATCAGGATAAAACTATGCTCAGAGAGTTATTTGTTTTAGGTGTGTCATGTTGCTAAGCTGTGAAACACAGGGCCTTGCTACCGTCAGGCACATACAGCGAGGCAGTCAGTCAAGCAGGGTGAAATAAGTTGGTTTTATGTCCCCACTTTTATATTCTGCACTGATGTTCTGAATTAAAATCTTGTATCATGAGATTACTCCTTTGCTAATGTTTTTAGGAGCCATATTTTTCCTGGGCCTATTCTAGCTTCTATCTGAGTTGTAAGAGATACTGGTTTTAAATGGGACTCCAAATCAGGAGAACTCCATCTGTGAGGCCCTGGGGAAAGTTTCTTTATTAAGCAATGTCATTAGCAATGCCTGTAATTTCCTATCTCTTAGTGATGTTGGGAGGATAAAATGAAATACTAGGCAAAAAGAAACTTGTAACCTTAGGAATGAACACATTAAAAACACCCAAATTATCGTTATATTTGTGTGGATTTTTTCGGCAGTGTAGTCTGGTTCCATTTGAAATTAGAATACGCTTCCCCGAACAAGTTATTCTACTGAAAATCTGGAATGACTAACCTTTGTTAAGTGAATTTAAGTTAATTTGGAGATAATTAGTATACCAAGATTCATTTGGGACCAAAATCTCTCTTTTTCTGGAATTCTGCCATGGGAAATGTGGTAGGTAAGCACATCTGGAATCAGGCACATGTGGAAGTATGGAAAGGAATCTTAAACCCCTCAGGAAGAAATAGTAACAGATGCATACAGACAGCCAAGTAGAGCTGAGAGGCTAACACATGGGGATAGAGATTCAAGGTCCATTAAACTCCCCCCTTTGCTCCTGCTTCACTATTGTATCAGAAGCAGTTAAAGAACCAGGGAACTTCAAATTTCGCCATTCTCTATTTTTAGTTCAGAACTATAGTCTTGAGTGCCTGAAGGGCACCCGCACAGAACAACCACAGTAACCGCAAGGCCCACACTCAAATAGCTGATCTTTAAAATGGAACTTCATACCAATTCCTACGTGTTAATCAAAGTATAACTTTAGAAACTTTAACTTAAGGGGATAAAGCCTCCCCGAATTATTTTCTTATATTTCTTCTCTGACACCTTTTTTTTTAGCCTCTGGCATAATTATACTTCCCTTTCCTCAATGGACCTTGTTCTCCTAACCTCTGCTCAGGATAAGAAATTCTCTAATCAAGAAAGGAAAATAGTTCTTAGGAAGTGATTATTATAATAGATAACACTTAGAAAATATTTTGAAGTTTGAAAAGCACCTTATCTATATATTATCTCATTTGATCTCATGACAAGTTAGGTAGGTAGTTGTGATCAGTATCTCCTTTTTGCTTTTGGAACTGAGGCTCAAAGAGAATGACCACACAGCTCGTAAGTGGCAGGGGCTGAATCTGAAACCCAGACCTTGGAATTCTAAAGCCTACGCTCTTTCTACTCCACTCCACTGCCTCTCACTGCCAACTGTGTTCCCTCCTCTCTGTATTTCTACAGTTACTGTGCTGCTTGACCTTCACATCTTGCTTATGTTTCCTGACTACTTTCATGTCAAAATTTTCTCATGTATAAGAATAATGACTTTTAGGAAGGAACTCTACTTTATTTACTCCAGGAGATCTCTATCACCTCAAGTCCAAAAAAGAAAGGGTACTACAGTTACTGGAAGAGCTTATCTCTGAACGGTAAAATCCTAAGGAGGCATTCCCATATCTTAATTTTGTTTATCTAACCACAGACTGTCTGACCCAGGATTAGGAAATACTGTGGAAAGGAAGGAGGGAAGAATTACATCATAAGCAGATTTTGGGAGGGTCAGTGATAGGGAAAATATGCACTAGGATACAAGTTTTAAGTCTATCCACATAGGGAAAATATGCACTAGGATACAAGTTTTAAGTCTATCCACATAGTAAACTAGCCAGGGGAAGGCATTTAGCAACAGCAGGGCTATAAGTAAATTAATCAGATTATACAAAGGGATAATCTCTACACAGCTTTTGAAAACTGAGAGAGAATGGAAGACGCAGGAGTCAACATAATAGCTGTCTTCCAGTGTTTTAAGGACTATCATATATAAGAAGGATTAGTTTTGTTTTGTTTCTCCCCAAAGGGCAAGATTCAGAGTAATGGGTAGGAGGTACAAAGAGCAGATTTAGGCTTGATGTAAAAAAAGACTTTTCAGTAATCAGAGCTACCCCAAAATGGAAATGGAATCCATAGGCAGTGATAACAAGGTAGATGCCCTCATTGGTGGTCTTCAAGAGAAGACTGGATGATCACTTGTTAACAAAGTTGCAGAGAAGATTACCGTTCAGGAACAGGGTTGGACTACCTAGTGTTGGAGGTACATTCCATTCCGAGACTGCAATTCTGCAGTCCAGAATAGAGAAAGAGAATCCAGGACTGTCTTAAATGAGGAGAGAACCACAAGCAAGGTCATAACTAGTATGAGAATTAATTTCTCTTATGTCAATAATAAAATTCTGTTGGCTTTTCCTTTCTCTTCCCTCAACCCTGGACACAACTGAAATGTTTTAAAATCCCCACTAGTTCAAACATCCTAATGGAAATAAGACTGTCATTTGGCTAAGTCTTTTTTTTCCCCATTGCATGTTTGTGTTTGATTTTGGTCTTTAAAAAGTCCTTTACTCATTTATGAAAAACTAACAAAAGACATTTACTCTAATAACTCAACCAGAATGCTGGGTCCTACAGAGGGAAAGCTGAGAGTTGTATTGGAAAGAGCTCTAACCAGGAGAGTGTTAGAGTCTTGGGACAATCAGTTATTTTCTGTGGACAATGGGGAAGCCCCTGGACTTCTTCGAGTCTTAATTTGAATGCACAGGTTCTTGTGAACTATATGAAATATAAAATGGCACATACGTGGGAGTTTTTCCCAATAATAATAATAATAATAATAACATAAATCAGTCTCATAATCTGAAAATAGGGATAATAACATTTATAGGATGTACTTTAAAAGGCTTTGCAAATTATAAAGTTATACACAACTGTAGCGGTTTATCATTTATTTCTAATTTATTACTATTATCTTTATAGAATTAACACAGAAATCATCTTCTTAGTTATTGTCTGGGCAACAATTTTTTGGCTTTTCTGGACAGATTTTTTTTTTTTTTTTAAGTAGCCAAAGTTTTGTATCTTGGTTATTTTTTTAATAAGTGCCATTAATGGAATCCTCTAAAGAAGAATATCAATACTAAAATGTTTCAAAATCAGGAGAAACAACATTGCCTGCCTTTGCTTCCACTGAAAATGGGAGTCAGCACAGGGCAACAGAAGAAGGAAAACTGGATTTAAAGTCAGAGGATTTGGATTAAGACCCTACCTCTGGAATTTACAATCTGTATCACTTTGGGCAAGTCATTTAACTTCTCTGGGGCTCCATTTTTTTCACCTGTAAAATTATAGAATTGGACTAGATGACCTTTGAGATCTCTTCCAGCTCTAAATTTATGTCCTATGATTATTTCCAAGGAATCTGAAGGTTAAAAAATGGGACTTTGAATTAACCATCTAAATTCCTAGTTAGTGGGGATATTAACTTTTAACAGGGCTTTTTTTAAAGCAAAGAATCTTGAAAACCACATCATTTCTTTCACTCTGTATATGAGTGATAGGCTATTTTAGAGAAAGAACATGCATGTCAGGACTGGTTAAAAGAAATGGAGCATACCCTAAAAATAAGGAAAGACTACAGGGAGAGTAGAATAGGTGGACGATGGGCAGTAACAAGAGAAACTAGTGACTCAACTACAAAACTGTTTCAATTTTCAAATAATTAGGCCAATTAAAAATTGGGCAAACAAGATATCTGAGGGCTCGATACTTGAAGACAATGGTAATTTCATCTATGAAAATCAATGGTTATTGATTGTAAGGTGGCCCAAATAATTCTCATTTAATGATCAATCTTGTCCTTCTCTGCATTTAGCTAGGTTGGTAGTTGAAAAATAGTCAATTGCTTTCATCCAGCCAGTGGAATGTTTGAGAATACAGTTACTTGCCTACATCAAGCAGCAAGGTGATACAGCAGATAGTACCCTGTCACTGACACTAACTGTGTGACCCTGAGCCTCAAGCCTGTGTGCTATCACCTCCTTTAGCTTCATTTTCCTCATTTGTAATAACGGGATGATAATAGCATCTGCCTCACAGTGTTGTTGTGAAGATCAAATGAGACATGTTAAAGTGTTTTGAAAACTTTAAAGTGCTACATCTTGAATAGGACCTTGGTCCAGGGATATCTGAGGTAGTGTAGACAAGACGGCTGGGTAAGTGGACAAGGTTTTTATGAAACTGATTGGACTGATGTGTTCTGTTGTGTAGGTTCAGACAAAGGATAATTATCTATATGGCTCTCAAATGGTCGTGTAGTAGCTTGTGAAATTTCTTGCAGGCTACCAATATACTCCCTGATATACTGGTATTTCTCTAGAGCCAAAGGATGAATAATTTATTTCCCAGCAATTCACAGGATCAGGGCCAATATGATGTAGTCACAGGTGGTGGGGATGGAAAACTCCTAGTTCATCTTCACCTTTATGCCAATTCAAGATTCAGAGTGAAAATGATCAAATCACTGGAATGGCTTAGTTTTCTGAAAACTGTACACCATTCTTTTTAGAGGAAATTTAATATACACTTACCACATTTTCCTGAGTCATTTGTCCAAGTTTTCCTTAGTTCTGAATTTTATTCTATTATGTTAATTAACCTGCATAGTAGAAACATCTCCTTAAATTAATCTTACTTTGAGGCTTTTAGAAGATTAAATCCCTCTTTGTTAATTGTTCATTAAATTTATGTGTACTGACTGTTTCAGTATGTTTCAGATTTTAATGGAGAGTTTAAATATATAAACCTTGAAAAACAGGATCTCTCTCCTTCAAAAAGGGCTAAGAATTATGCTCTATACATACAAGTACACATTAATATCATGTAATAATATACTACTGAATTCAAATCTTAGGCATTATTTTATATCATGCCTCCACCTTTGTAACCTTTTAAAAAATATAATATTAAATATATTTTGGTGACATTCTCCATGAATAGATGTGTATGTGTACACACACATTTCACTGAAGTCCTTACTCTGTCACAGTCTAGTTACCAAGGGTTCTTAAAGGTTATGTATAGTGTAAGCTTGGTAAGATCTTAACAAGCTGGAAAAGGGCTCAAGTGGGCCCTGTGGTGGATCACATGTCTGCTGTTTGAGGACTAGACAGCTAAGCTAAAGAAGTTCATCAACAGAGTGGCCACAGGGTGGCCAGTAAATCACAGTAAATCTGTGAGTAGCCATGATCTCTGCAAGGGTTTAAATTCAGCAAATGAAAGGCACTTAAAATGTTGAACCATTATGATTCTTGGTACTAAAAGATGCTAATGAAGAGTGAGATCAATGTGTGTAAAAACTGGCAGGAGTGTGGTGGAAAAGAGAAATGGATTTGGAGCCTGAAGAACTAAGCTCAAAACCCAGTTCTGCCATTTATTTCTTAGGTGACCTTGGCCAAGAGGCACTAACCAGTTCCCTCATCTAGGGTTAGATGGCATGTTCTAAGGTCCCTTGAGACTATGTGACACTAGTGCTGGAACAGCCCCATCAAAGATGTTTACTATATAACCTTGGGCTGGTTACTTAATTTCCTTGAGACTCAGTTTCCTCTACTCCTAAAACAAAGAAACTGAACTAGACACCCTCTGAGGTCCCTTCCTGATCTCAATTTATGATCCTATGGTGTTTCCAGCTCTGGATCCTATAACCTAATAAATGTGTCAGGTGTTATAGGAAAATATAAGCATGGTCTTTTAGGTTTGTGAATATGCAACTGTGTGAAGAACCTGTTACTGTCCCTTATTGTGGTTTCAAGTATAGTTACCTATAAGTGATTCAGTAAGACTGGGACTAGAAGAAGCCTTCCTTTGCTCTACTGGTGATGGGAAGAGCAGGATACCATCAAAATGCTACTATACCATCATGAAAAAAGCACTTTCCTTAGTTATGATATAACTTGGTAAACGTCTTTGCACATGCTCCCTCTGTGGCTGGGGGTTCCCTAGGAGGGAGATACCCTGTCTCTGTCCTTTCTCCCCTTCTCTCCTTTCTGCAGCCCTTTCTCCTGCCCCTTTCCATGGTCCTGGGAGAGAGCTCCTTCTGCAGAGGGTCAGTCCCCACACTCTTCTTCTTCTGGGGATAGCCCATGATCTTTATCCCATCTTTGGAGGAGCCTCCATTCTTACATCTCCTGTTTTTAAGAAATCTCCTTGGCAATAAAGCACTTTGCCATTCCTGGGGGAAAATACTCTCTCTCTCTCTCTCTCTCTGTCTCTCTCTCTCTCTCTCTCTCTATATATATATATATACACGCACACACACACACACACGCACATATATTCTATATAAAATACATTCTGCAAGCATTATTTATTTTTACTAAATTGAAACCTGATAAATTTCTCTAGGATGCTGGGAGATGGAGAGGAGAACTGTTAAGCTTTTTCACATGCTGATGGAATCCAGTTTTACTAATGGTATCATATATTTTGGTAAAAACAAATTAATGAATGCCAGTCCTGGGTTGTTGCCTACTCTTTTTCATTTACTGAACACCCAAGTTCATGTCTGCTGTACTCTTGTATTCAACAGTAACTTTGTGATTCGGTCAGTACACCACTGACATCATTATGCAGTAGGTGGCCAAAGGAACCTTGGCCAACTTCTTCCCAGCAACGGAGAACAGTGAATTGACTTTTATTTCTTTAGAATGAATCATGCTTTATTTCCTGATGTATGGCCTAATGTCCTCTAGCAATATTAATTACAATGTGTAAATACTACAGTAATTTCTTCACAACTTTTCTAAATCCTGCATGCTCTTTTGAAAGCAATGTGTGTACATCACTGGATTCTTAATTTATATTCTTTAATACAGGGAAAACATAAGATTATCTTATTAATGGCATGATTCCCTCCTATGGTACAATAAGGATAAATGAAAGTTTATAAATCAGTATGGCATTTCATAATGTTATAGAGAAAGCTCATTTGTCAACCTTTAAGGGAAAAAAATGGTTGAAATGACAAATGTATAAGTTTTCTTATATGGAAGTTATAAAGAGACATGAGCATGGATTACCAGAGGAAGCTAGAAAATTATAACGTTGGATTTAATTTAGCTTTAATGTTTTTTGTTTGCTTCTGATTGAGACATTTATACTTCATTAGGGAAATTCTAATATTAGATCTAAAATCTTATAACTCTAGTTCTTTCTTATTTCCTCCTTTGCTAATCATTTCTTACATGTTTTCATAAATTCACATTACTATATATTTTTACTAGCTTAAAATGTATACATGAATTACTGCCTTTCTAGAATCCAAATCACCAGAAAGCAGAAGCTACTTGATTTGAATTAAATTATGTACTCCAATTTTACTCCCAAAAATAACATGCAAAAAGGTAATCACACAAAAAATAACTACCAAAATATTATACTGAGCCCAGTCTCTTAAATTACACCTTCTACATTTATAGGTTTAGACATTTATAGTGATAATCATGATGGTGCTGATGTATTATAAGGTAATGATGCTCATTCTGAATTAAAGAAAAATAATAGTGTAATGAGTGTAGCTTTGGCAAAAAGTATCTTCTATTGTCTTCCATTTTTGGAAAATGAATTGGTAACTCATAAATGGTAGATACAATAACATAGTTAATCAGAATTCCTAATTTTCAATGCATTCTGGATAAGTAGAAGTTTATTATATTTACCAAAAAATGCATTACATTGTTGTTAGATTACAAATGCACCACAATATAGAGATATATTCTGAATCTTCTATGCTATGTATTTAAAAATGTCTGATTTCTATGTATGCTCTTTTAAGGAAAGTATATCTTCTAAAAAAATTTTTAACAAACAAAAACCTCTTTTAGGAATAGCATAGAGAACAACCCACCAATAGATCTTCAGTGTTTACTTAAAGAAGGTTTGAGCTAAACAAGACATGAAAAAACTTTTAGCCCAGAGCCCTCATTTTATATAATAAGAAACTGAGGCCCAGAAAATTGAACAGATTTTCCTAAGATCACATAACTAATGAATGGTGAAGCTAAACTACATTATCTTTCCATGAAATCAAATAAATATTATTTGATAGAATAATATGTTCTTCATTAGTGCCTTCTAAAATGAACTTTCCTTTCTAAGATATTTTTAAGAAAGTACTATTGGATATGCATGAATCTGTTCTGAATTTGCACAATTTAAAGTTGGTCTTAAAATGCTGAGATTTATGAAGAACAGAAACTTGATGAGGTTTACAGCATTTTCCCCTACTGACAGGAGAATCATGCTGGGAAAAAGAAAACATCCCAATTCTCATTAATGGAAACAGACCTGAACAGACCGCTCTAGCCATTGAAACTGCCTGAGACTGCCAGGAAATTCTAATGGCAAAAACAAGTTTGAAGGGGCTAGATCAATGTGTCTTTCATGGGTAAGCTATGGAATCTCAATATGTAAAGCAACAGAATTTATAAAACAAACAGACATTTTCCTAAGTATTTATTTAGGCATCTTTGCAATAGGAGATTCAGAAGAGATTAAACAAAGACAATATCTCATTTTTGTAGAAACAGATCATGAGGAAATTTTTATATAATCCTAATACATAGTTTCTCTCCTTTGAGGATTATTGGTCTAATGAGTAAATATAATGAGCCTGTTTCTTTTCCTTTGGCATGGGAAAACAGTAAACTGTAAGTAGCAAAACTAACTCTAATGCAGTTACTTTGCGAGTAAAAGAGTTAGGCAAATTCACTGTCAAACTCTGGAATACTTCCAAGGTCACCCCTGAGCACAAGGCAGTCCCAACTCTGCAGAACTGTTTTCACCTCACTCAACCTTTTACCTTCATTTCTATTCCTAAGATGATGAAATTTGAAAAGCAATAAAAGTAATCAATTGCACATAATCACACATGTTTAAAGGATGGGCAATGTGCCTAGTCAGCAGTTCATTTCGAACAGATTTCAGTGTTTTTTAAAGGCCTGAAAGATCAACCTGAGTCAACAGTGTGATATGGATGAAAGAAAAAAATCCAGCTTGATCCTAGGCTTTATTAATCAAAGTATCACATCCAACACAAGGGAGGTAGTTACATTGTATTATGTATTGAACAGACAATAGATGGAAAATGATGATCAATCTTGGGTGTCATATTTTAAGCTTAATAAAGATAGAGCTGACATGCTTTTCAAATTTACAAATGGTACAAAACAAGGGGTACAAGTGGGGAAGCTAGGTGGAGCAGAGCAGTGGATGAAGTGTCAGGTCTGGAGTCAGGAAAACATCTTCCTGAGTTCAAAATCTGGCCTCAGACTCTTATACTAGCTGTGTGACCCTGGGCAAGTCACTTAACCCTGTCTGTCTCAATTCCTTGTCTATAAAATGAGATGGAAGAGGGAATGGCAAATCACTGTAGTATCATTGCCAAGAAAACTACAAATGGGGTCACAGAAGAATAAAACAGGACTGAAACAACTGAACAATAACGACAAAGCAAGGAGAGATAAAGAGCAGAGTGGAAGAAAGAGCCAGGATCCTGAGAGAGTTTGAACCGTTGGAACCCTGGGAATGAACCAAACCAATGAGATTACATTTCATAAGGAAAAAAGGCAAAGCGCTACATATAGGTTTTAAAAAAATCCACGTACAAGATAGGGGACCTCCTGGTAGGACAAAACATTTTTTCTGAAAAATATTCTGAGGATTCTGATGGATGGCAAGTTAGGATGAGTCACCACAGTTATACGGAGGCCAATAAAGCTACTACAGTCATTAATTCCGTTAAGAAAGGCATGAGTGACCAGGACAAGGAAGTGTTAAGGCTTGCTATACTAGATCTTACTCAGAGACCAACTGGAATATTGTGTTCAGTTTTGGGTACCTCAAAACTGTTGTTAAAGTCAGAGAAGGGAGGCTAGGATGGTAAACAGCTTCAGGTTAAAGGAGCAGGTGAAGGCCCTATTGGTATTTATCCTGGAGAACCTAGAACTGGGAAGGGACTGGGGAGGCAAGAGTCATCCTCAGGTACCTAAAGGACTATAATATACATATAAAAGAGTTTAAGCTCTTTTAAGCTCTTTTTAAACTCTTCAAGGTGAAGAACTAAGAACCACGTGTAAAAGTTCTAAAATGGAAGATTTAGGAAAAACACAAGGAAAAACTTTCTAACAGTTAGAATTGAATGGGCTATCTTTAGGCAGTAGTATTTTTTTTTTTACATTAACAATTGTCTAGCAAGATCCACTTGTGGCACTGTTATAGAACAGTAGTAACTTTTTGTTAACATAAGTTTTATCTACTGACATACATCATATCAGAAATTAAAACTTCTTAGTATTATAATGAAAATGATTTTAACCTCATGGACTCCCTGTAACCTGGGGATTTCCAGGGGTCCACAGATCACTCTTTGAGAACTGCTGCTGTAGAGAGATCATTTTTTTCAGTATGGATTGTACTAGGTGGCTTTTGACATCCCTTCTAAATCTGAAATTCTGTGATTCTGAGTTGGAAAGTCAGCCAGTATAGGAAATATGAAAGTTTTTCTCCTTTATAAATTAAGAAGGGTTCGTCAAATTCATCAAGCTGAGTATATAACTCCACAATCACTGGATATTTTATGATAGGCTGATTCTGTTGTTGAGAGTGGTTCTTGGAATTTGTTTTGTGTCACTGTGCCCTTTGACAGTCTTGTGAAGCATATGGATCCCTTCCACAGAAGAAAATATAAATGTTCTACATCATTATTAATTAGAGAAATGTTGGAAGAGAGGTAGAATAATTGGGACAGTAATTCATTGTTGGTGTGTTGTTAACTGATCCAACCATTTTTAGGCAGCAATCTGGAATTGTGCCCAAAGAGTTACCAACTGCTTATACCCTTTGACCCAACAATACCACTACTAGGTCTATTTCCAAAGATGATCAGGGAAAAAGGAAAAGAACCTGTGCATTCTAAAATATTTATAGCAGCTTTCTTTGTAGTGGCAAAGAACTAGAAACTGCAGGGATGCCTGTCAATTGGGAAATGGCTAAACAAGGTGCAGTAAGTGATTGTGATGAAATTCTACTGTGTCATAAGAAATGATGAGCTTGATGATCTTAAAAAAAATGGATAGACTTGCATGAGATAATGAAGAGTGAAATGAGAACGAGAACATTCTATACAGTAAGAGCAATATTGTTTTAAGAACAATTTGAGTGAATAAGTCATTTTTACTATTATAAATACCTAAATTAATGAAGATGCTATCTGCATCCAGAGAAGGAACTGATAAATAGAAGTATGTATAGAATAATTTTACGGGTGTGTGTGTGTGTGTGTGTGTGTGTGTGTGTGTGTGTGTGTGTGTGTGATGGCAGCCATCTCTAGGGCAAGGAAGAGGGAGTAGGGAATAAAAAAAGGGGAAAAAAGAAATTTTCATGATAACTTTATTATGTATTTAAAAGGAATAGTAGGTTGTACACAATGGATTTGTGGTTTTATGTGCAATCATCTTTTTTATTATACTGTGTTATGGAAATGCTTTTTTATTCCATAAGTTAAAAATAAAAGCATTGTTCCATAAGCAGTGGTCAAGCGTCCCACTTTATAAGCAAGATGAGAGGTAAACCCTGACAGCCAGGCAACAAAATTTTATCAGCAGACACTTTCTACATAGCAGGGATTCTGAACTGGTTTTCTGTCATAGACCACTGGAGCTTATTTTGGCTCCTTTTTGGAATATTGTATTTAGAAAAATTAAATAAAATTAATTAATTAATGCATTTTAAATAAGTTAAATAAAATACATGGGATTGCAAAGGAAACCTAGTATATTGAAAGTCAAGGTGTACCTTTTTTTCCAGTTTGAGTCCCTGGACCCCTCAAAATCTCTGACCCTTACTCTAGTAATACCTTCTTATATTTACAGTAAAAAAAAAAGGTTTAAATAATCGAAATAAATATTCGATAAAATTTTAAGGCATCTTCTAGTTATTCTTCAAGATAGGCTAATTATTGAGACCTTTTATTTGCTAGGCAAACAGTTCTAGAAACTTCCAGAAACTCTTTCAAGAAATACAATAGGTAATAAAGGCAAGTTAAAACTAGACTATAGAAAATACTCAAATACCATTTCTCTTACCTTGTAATGAATTGAAGATGGAGAAGAGGTACATGAAAGCAACGTTTAAGGGTCCCCAGGCAAAGAAGGCAAAGCCCCACGTCATGCCTAAGAGAAAGGTGAGGCTAACCACGCTTCGGAGGTTCCTCAGAATCTCTTCTCGAAGGGTTCTGTTGCTTCTTTTCCCATTCCTTCCACAGATCTGCACCATTACCACGATGAACATAGCAACATTCAAGAGAAACATGACTCCAAAGTAACCAGCACAGGTCACATAAAACACTACCGGATCCTGGATCCAACAGCTGTGAAGAAGCAAAACCAGGAAGCAGCCCCATGTTAATGACTACTACCATGCTCAACATTGGTGATTTCCTATTAGGCTTTGGGATGGATGGGCAGGGAATGATTTAACTTGGGTCTGTTGCTGAACAGGGGCCATATCCTGATCACCTTCACCTCTCTAGGGCTTAATTTCTTCATCTGTAAAATGAGGGCATGGAATGGATGGTGTATTTAAACACTCAATAACCTGATATCTGTGTCTAACCTAACATAGAGTTTTAAAAATTAAAGTTGATTCTGAATTATATCAAATTTGATGTATTTCACTATACTTATCTTCTCTAAAGGTAAGCTATTCAGTCGTTTTTCACATCCAACTCTTCATGACTCCATTTGGAATTCTCTTGGCAAAGATACTGGAATGGTTTGCCATTTCTTTCTCTAGGTCATTTTATAGATGAGAAAACTGAGGAAAACAGGGTTAAGTGACTTGCCCAGAGTCACACATCTAGGGGAGTGTCTGAGGCCAGATTTGAGCTCAGGAAGATCAGTCTTCCGGACTTCAGGGCTGGCACTCTGTCTACTATATCACTTAGCTGCCCCAAGGGTGAACTAGAGATTCTAATTCAAGGTAGCAAATTTCACCCCAAGGAATACTGGTGAAACTTAGTGCGACAGAATATATGACTAGAATCTGGCTTATGAAAATAGCTTATTTAGAAAGAACACAAGAGATATTAGGAGATGGAGTAGCACTGTAGGCTCAGAATATACATACATACACATACACAGATGTGTATCACATATGTGTATACATACATATATATAGTCATGTGAATAATAAAAGGGAAAAATATAATAGTGTTTGGGTAAGGCACATGAAAGTTAAAAAGAGAAATTATGTAGGTGTATGCTATAGACTATGGGGACAGAATGAAGAGTCTCCAAACTATAGGCCAATGAGCATGACGTCTCTATTTCTGGAAAAATTCTAGAGCATATTGTTAAGAGGATGGCTTGTGAGCATTCTCCTTTTATGACAAGGGGAGGGGAGGGAAAATAGAATATACATCTATGTAGCACCTACTATTTTCTAGCCATTGTGCTAAGCACTTTATAAATATTATTTCATTTGATCCTCACAATAACCCTGTGAGGCAAATGGCCTTGTTCTAGTCTACATTTTTTACTAATGACTGGAAGACACAGAAGCATGTTATGAAATTTACAGATGATATCAAACTGGGAAGGAGGGCTATCATGCTTGATAACAGAGGCTAGAGTCAAAGAGATCATGCCAGTCTAGGATTATGGGCCAGAGGGCATATGGGAAAAATGTAATAGAGAGAAACATAAAGCTCCACATTTTTGTTCTATACTTCAGGTATACAAGCTCAAGAAGGGCTGGTTAGATAAATGTTCACCTCCCAAGACATATTTCATCAGTACAGTACAATTAAACAGTATGCCATAAATAAGATCTGTTCACATCTTGGGAAACGTAGAAAAGATGCACTTCTGTTACTTACAACTCATTGCCTTGTCCCTTGATGTCTTGGCCATAACTTTCTTTTCCATATATTTCATTTGCATTTGTATTTCTACTTGCGAGAACAATTGTTACCACCAAAGCAGGTAAACCTGTAATAAAAGATGATGGCATCATAAATGCCTTGGATGAAACATACTAAACTCTTTCTGAAGACTGATCAAGGCAAGTGAGAAAACATTCTTTTCTTAGCAGTGACTTGAAACATTAACTAGCACAGGGAAACCATGGCTTTTCCGCAGGGTAAGAATTTGAAGGTTGCCAAAAGCTTAGTCCAGGCAATATCTCCAGTGGGCATGCTAATTTTTTCCTTTGAACCATCTCCACCAAGCCTAATTCTCCTACATACTTTCTGTAGGTGCGGAAATTGCTTGGTATACCTCTGGAACGGATTGTATCTGAATTAAGTGAAAAAAATGAAAAACTCATTTAGTTAGCATGAGATATCCATGCTATACTAGTGATAATTAAAAGATTTTTCTTTCAAAGGAGGTGCCTACTCTTGAATATCTTATGAGTTGCGTCGATTTCTGATCCAGTTTGGTTTTATGAATGATTTTATTTCTGATTCAGATGTGGCAAAAATGACATCAAACTTACAGAGTAAAGAATTTCTAATTATTATAGTATAAGTAATTCTGTTCTCTTTTAACCAGTAAAGCAGGCAAATAAGTCAAAACAATAGCTATTTAGCATCTTGCATATTTTGTGGTTTCCAGTTGAGGAGCCAGAATATCATCTTAATTCAATAATTATCATATCATTTGGCTCCCTCAAGGATGGCTTGTCAGGAATGCCAAAGTTCAAGCACATTCACATAAGGATGTTTTTTTCTTATCTCTTCCTCAGAATAAATACATCTTCAGATTCCTTCTTTCATCTGAAAGAAAATTTATAGCATTCTTTTACATATAGTTTGATCAGCTAGGTGGCACGGTGGATAGAGCAACCAGGTCTGGAGTCAGCAAGACCTGAGTTCAAACCTGGCCTCTGACACTTACTAGCTCTATGAACCTAAGCTAGTCACTTAGCCCTATTTGCCTCATTTCCTCACTGGTAAAATGAGCTAGATAAAGAAATGGCAAAACACTCTAGTATCTTTGCCAAGAAAATGCTGAACAAGGTCATGAAGAGTCAGATATGAGTGACCAATACCAACAAGCACCTTACATATAGTTTAGTGGAGATAAGTTGAACCATAGAGGTACCAGTCATAATATATATCTTGGCCATTTAGGGTGCTATGAACAGACATTGTTCTGAGGCAGTTTTCAGTCATTTTTCAGTCATGTTCAAATCTTTATGACCCAATTTGGACTTTTCTTGGAAAAAATATGGGACTGGCTTGCCATTTCCTTCTGCAACTCATTTTACAGATAAGGAAAATGAGGCAAACAGGGTTAAGTAGTTTGCCCAGGGTCATATAGCTAGTAAATATGTGAAGCTAGATTTGAACTCAGGAAGATAAAAATTCCCCCAACTCTTAACCCAGTACTCTATTGACTGTACCACCTAGCTGCCTTTAACCCCATCCTTCTTTATTGCTTCTAGAGGAAATAATTGAAGAAAAAAAAAATTCAAGCCCCAGTTGCACATTGGAGAATGTCTCTATTCAGACAAAGATGACAATGTCCATTCCAGAAGCCATACTGAGAAATCTACACAAAGAACCCGACATGTCTTCTGATCACTTGGTTAATCACAAACTTCAAAGCCTAATCACATATGGATGGGTGTTTTTAGAAGGTGGGGCACCATGACCAATTCTATTTATTTGGTTTAAGGTTTAAGCCCATGTGCTTTGAAGTACAAAGGGAGCATAAACTCAGAACCAGATAGATGCTTTCTCAGAAGGCTTGGGATGGGTTGGCACTTGGGTGATAGTGACTCACAGACCTTTCTCTTTACTACCATACTGATAATTTGTTCTAGGGATCATTACATTCTCTTGGAGGAAATTTGTATCTTGATATACCCATTTATAGTCAGGACTTTTCCTTTGACAGCGTCTGTAGTTGGAAAAGACCGATGCCAATATGAGTATACAGCAAAAAACACAACCTTTGCTCACTTACCCCAGCCAATGATGCAGAATTTCAATATGTACCGGCGAATGTAAGTATTGAATACTTTAACCAGAGCAATATACATGTGGACTGCCTCCAGTCCCATCCATGTGAAGGTTGCCAGAAGGAAAAAATGCAAAAGGGCTGCAACAGCTACACAGAGTCCATCAATGTCAAATGAGGTGATCCAACCATCAAGGAGGAAGATTAGATTTAGGAACAATAGAGCAGTACTAAGATTCATCAAGATTTTGGAGGGATAATCTCTTCGTAGCTTTCTGAAATAAAACACAGAGGAAGATGCATAAGCAATGACCACAAATCTGGATGGAAGCAAAGTTATAGGGGTTAGGAATGAAGGCTTTGTTTGGCTCTGTAATGACTGGTGGAGCACCATCAGATGTAAATAAATGAAGCATTATTTTAAAAAAATGATAGGACCACAGAATTGTGGGTTAGACTTTTATCTAGTTCAGTCCTTTCCAGAGGATGGTCCCGACACCAAGAGTGGATAGATGACTTACTCAAGGTCATATAGGTAATAGGAAGCAGAGTCAAGATTTGAACACAAGTACTCTTGACAATAGTATTCTCAGGAGAAAGGTCAGGGACATGAGTAATTATACTTGTCTGTCTAAAGAAAGTTTATTTTTTTATATAAAAGATAATTTTTAATGAAAGGAAATACCATTAGTTTGTTTCACCTAATATAAATTTTATAGAAAAAAACTAGAGTATTAAAAATAAAACTTCTCTCTACCTTTTATCACCCTCTAATTGTTCTCTGTCAATAACTGATGCTAATTCTCAACCTAAAGGCCACTTTTCAAAGATTTTTGAAGAAAATACACCAATATTTCTTTTTTAAAAATTAGTTAAATGTCAGTTTTTGAAAATGGCAAAAATTAAATAAACCATAGTGCTGCTAGAGAACAGTAGTATTTTGGATTAATTCCATAATATGAAGATATTTTTTCTGATATATAATAATATAATGTAAGTAAGAAAAATCTAAAGGTCATTCATATATTTGAATCCCCATAAGAAGAATCTATATTTGGTATAGCATATTACATGTGACAAAACACTCCATAAATTAAAATTACTCTTACTTACATGAGTCACATAGGATTTAAATGTTCCTTAAAGCAAAGAAAATTTTCTTGTTTTTACTTAAGAGTAATCAGTAACTTGGGTTTGGCAGATGGTGAAATACTTACTCAAAAGCAACATATGTTAGGAGAGTTGCAGCTGAAAATATGGCAGAAACTCCACAGCCAATGTAGGTAATGAAGGTCAGGACTTTTGTGTTTCGTGTATCTATCTGTGAAGCAGTTCCTTGAAGATCCTACATAAAACATGAAAATGAATTTATGACTCTTCTTTTGCTACGGCTGCTATTTTTCCTGATTGAAAAGCTTAGAGGAAACCTTATCTACTCTATGAAATCACTTAAATGCTTAATACACATTACAATGGATAACTTTTACTGTGACCTATTTCTCAAATACTGGTTTTCCCATGGGTGAAAATAGTGTGGTACAAACAATCTGGTATTGGTTTCAGATTATCACATGAAACTAAAATAAACCATGGCTGGAAAACTGACCATCAGTAATTTTTCACCATTTCTCTTTTGTTTGAACCCTTATTTTCATTGCATGAGACAAATAACACTTAAAAATAACAAAGCAGAGAAAAGCATCACTTCCTGAATTATCCTTGAGTTATGGTGGTTTATGAAGTACACAAATGAAGGATAACAGCAAATATGATTTATTGTTTTTCCCTTCTGGAAAAAAACAAACAAAAAACAAGTTACACTTGCTAGAAAATGGTTGTTAGCTATTAAGTCCCAATTTGGGATAAATTAGACAGATGGTATTTATCAAATATATTTATCACTTTGTTCTCTCTCCTCTGGTTATAGTCATTGATCATTAGAGCTAGAAGAGACCTTAAAGAACATGTAGATGAACCCCCTGACAAGGCCAATGGGAGTTGGGCTTTGCCATAGATCATAATATAAAAACCAGCCTCTACTATAAAACAACATAACCAAGGAAGCAAATACTTTATAAGTACTGAGAATAAAGGTACCCAGTGTGACTATGCTGTAAATATCAAGTACCTTCTCAAATGTTAAAATGCATTTTAAGGACCGTGGAGGCCCTGGAGATGTCTTATGTAAAGGGATAAGGATCCTTAACAGAAACCTAGGAAAGATTCTTAGCAAAGCACTGGTGGTCTGGAAAGGCTAAACATGAACTAAATCTTTCTTGGGTATAGTATAAGACAGGATAAATTTTGGAAAATTTTGCTTCTCACCCTCCATGGCCCCATAAAAGTAGTCACAGTGGAAAGAGGGAAGGAGTTGACTGAAAAAATTCATATGCTTATAAACATAAAGAAACTACTATATTATATGATGCTAACAAGCAAAAGCAACAACTCAGAGGAAATTCATAATGAAATTAAAACAATCCAGGAACAAATCATCCATCCAAGGTTACTGTGACACCAAACTTTAAAATTCTTTGCTTTGGAGATCAGCCAAGGTGGTGGAGTAAAAGTAAGTATTACAGCCTAGCTCTCTCCTATAACTCCTCCACAAAGCTCTAGGAAAAGTACTGGATCAAATTCTGATTAGGAAATTCGAGAAAAAAAGTCATAGTGAGTCATTTTTCCAGCCCAGATTGACATAAGGAGACAGAGAGGACTATAGACAGGGCAGATTGATTCTTACCAAGGGTGTGCTGAGAAGAGTTTTCCAGCAAGAGGGCAGAGGATGGTCCTGGAACCAAGGACCTGTCTGTAGTTGTGCAACATGGTAAGAAGAGGTCTGAGATCTTGTATGGTGAGGCTAGATCTTATAAAAGGGGTAGAGACAGGCACCAACTGCCACCTCTGCTGATTACTGTTCAATGTTAGATGATAGATTTGGTGTGGGCTAGGGAAGGGAGTATTTGGAGATAGCATTCAAGGGTGAGGAGTGGTTCCAGGACCTAAGCTGTCTACCAAGCAAAGGGTGAATGCAGCAGTAAAGTAGTTCAGATACCGGGAATGGAGCTCAATCTCAGTTCCAGTCCAGTCTCAAACCTATAGAGTAAAAACTGGGACAATAATCCCAGAGCAAGGGACAGTCAATAGTGCTGTTACTCTGAAACAATAGAATTTACCAGCTGGTTGATGGTGGCTGAGTCTAGCAGTACTCTACTGGAAGTCCAACAGACAAGCCTACAAGTGTGTTGCCTAGATCCAAACCTGGGCAAAGAACTTATTACTTGAACCAGGAGGGCAGCAATATGACTGCTCTGGACTAGATAATTTGGGGAGCATTAAAGATTGCAAGTGCCCAGACTGAGCTGTCCCAAAGATCCTGAAATCACATAATACCCAATTCCCAGGAAAGTAGCAATCAGAACCTAGAGGACACAGGGTGAGCCTCAGGATTCCCTTCAGAAATACACAGAGTCCAGCTCTGACATAAAATCCAAAGTTTGGAAGCTTAAGAATGAGCAAACAAACAAAACCTCTGCCTTAAAAAGGCAGACAAAGACACTACAGACAAACTCAGAAGAAGAGAATTACTCTAAAACATTTATAAGCAAAGCCTCAAAGAAAAACACAGTTTAGGCACAAATCCAACCAGAATTCTTAAGAGATGAAGCAAGAGGATTTTTTAAAGTATCAAGTATGTTTCTATAAATAAAATTAGAGTGCTAGAGGGAAAAAATGAAAAAAAAAAAAGAACTATGGAAGAAAGAATTGGAAATAAAAATAACCTTATCTAAGCAACAAACTCTCTGAAAATTAGAATAGGCCATATAGAAGCTAATGATTCTTACAAGATAAGAAATATTAAAACAAAGTTAAAAGATCTAAAAAATAGAAGAAAATGTAAATTATCTCAAGGCAAAAAAGACCAACTAATTTAGAAAACAGATCACAGAGATATAATTTAAGACTGATAGATTATCTGAAAGCTATGAACAAAACAAAACAAACCCCAAACCTAGAAATAATATTTCAAGACACTGTAAAATTCCCCAGATCCCTTAGAACCAGAGGGCAAAGTGACCACCTCATACCTCTTAAAAGAAATCCCCAAATGAAACCTACAAGGAACAGTATAACCAAAATCTAGAACTTCCTGGTCAAGGAAATAACTGTAAGCAGCCAGAAAGATTTTAAGTATTGAGGAGCTACCGTTAGAATCACAAACTTTTTAGCAAGAGACTATAAAGACAGAGTTTACAATATAACATTCCAGAAGGCAAACGATATAGGATTTTAACCAAGAATAATTTAACCAGAAAAACTGAACATAATCTCATAGGGGACAAAATGGACATATAATGAAATAAAAGACTTCTAAGAATTTCTGATGAAAAGACTAAAGTTGCTTAAATACTCTGAAATACAAGATTCAAGAGAAAGATAAAAAGGGTAAATATAAGGAAGCAATCACAAGAGATAATGCAGAGTGGACAGACTACCAGGTCTGGAATCAGAAAGACCTAAGTCTAAATCTAGGGTCTGGCACTTATTAGTTATATGAACCTGGGGAAGTCATTTCTGTCTATTTCAGTTTCTTCAATTGCAAAATGGGAATGATAATAACACCTACTTCAAAGGGCTGTTGTAAGGGTCAAATAAGATAATAATCATAAAGCACTTAGCACAGTGCCTGGCACATAGTAAGTACTATATATAAATTTTTGCTAGTATTAGCTATTATAGCCAGTATGGGCTCTCTCCCTTCCTCAGAATCCTATTACCATCAGGAGTCATAGAAGGACTCTAACAAGATGTATATAGAGCCAGATTAGACTAGGAGTGGTTTTTAAAAAGGTTTTGATGATCTTAAAAGAAGGAAAAGGAATACAGTAGAAGAGGGAGAAAAGAGAGAAAAGGTAAAAATGATCTCATCTAAAATAAACATTCAAGTACAAAGGGTTAGGAGTGGTGGGAATGGGTGACACTTGTATGTCACCTTCAGCTGAGCCTGTCAAAGGAGAAAAGAATACACACAGCTGAGTGCAGAAATATATATTTACTGAACAGGAGGGACAAATAAAAAGGAGGAGATATTAAGATATTAGTCCTAGCTGAATAAACTCTAACCAAGGAGGGTTGATCACAAAGAAGAATTTAAAAGGAAAGAAATATTAAGAATGTGTGACTGGTTTCTGAATAAGGGAAAGAGAAGAAGGGAGCTGAAGTAGACTGCATGAAACCTATCGTAGTGAACATACTCTCTCACCACCCTCTTTTTTAGAAATAGGGGTTGAGAGCTCTAATCAAGGCAATAACCAACCATGATTCCAGAAAATCAAGTTAATGCCACTCAATTCCTGACAGAGAGGTGATGGACTCGGTACAGATTGAGATATATTTTTTCCTGGACATGGCCAATGAGAGAATTTGTTTTGACTATAAATATTTTTGCTAGGGTTTTGTTTTTCTTTCCTTTTCTATGGGAAGAGAGAAGACAAGAGTAAAAAAACGAAGATTTTGTTGAAGGAAGAAATAAAATTAATTTCTAAAAGTGTGTATAGACTGAATAAAGTTAAGATCAGATGGGTAATGGTAGTTAATTGGGGAAAAATCTAAATCTAAATTTATTTCATTTAAGTTGTTGGTATCCTTATAAATTTGCATCAATTCCTCATGTATCTTGAAAATGAGACCTATACTTTATATGGCCAATGTGTGAATTTGTTTTTAACTATGCATTTGATCTTTTTTCTTTTCCTTTTTTCAGTGAGGAAGGGGAGAAGGGAAGAGAAAAATTAATGTTTGTTAACTGAAAAAATGAAGTTTGAATGTTTAAAAAATAACAACAACAAAAAACAGTGGGTTAGGGGGAGATTTTTTGCTTCAGTGGGGGTACAAATCATCTATAAGCAGACATTTTTATGTTTCTGCTGTCTCATCTAGTATTTCACATATTTATAAGGTTTTTAAAAACTTGCAAATTTAAACCAGTTAAGCCAAAGCATATGTTTCTGCATTAACTCTTGTAAAGAATATAACTTTCCTGAAGGAATTGACCGTGAACCAAAATATATCTATGTGGAAATAAAAGAATGAGTCTATTTTATAGGGCATAGGAAATTTAGGGAAATGGAGGGATTTTCCACTATTCAGGAAAGGCCAGCTCATTTTCAAAAGGGAAAAAAAAATTGGTATTTTATAGGTCAACATATTTTTGAAAGTAAAGAATAGATTTCATTTATATTCAGAGAGCAACAAAAATGTTCTTTTCTATATTTTACAATTTTTATTTATGTCTTGTTGTCTTCCCTCGAGATACTTAAGGCCTAAAGGTGACCGAAAATATCATGAGCCCATGAAATCTGGTCAGGCTAAGTGGGTGATAGATCACAGACCAAATTAATAACAGGCCCCCAGGCAACACTAGGTATTCTTTACTTTAGCCTTTCCTCTTGTTATCATCCATTCTGGCCTGGCAGGAATAAAGGTATGCATGAGATCAAAGAATGAGACAGAGCTCACACATCACTGCTTCTCCATACCTATGTGAACCATCAGCTTCACCACCTTAACCAACCATCAGGTCCAGCTCAAATTTCATAAGCATTTTAAGTGCCTAGGGAGGCCGCATGATATCACCTTCTAATTAGTCTCCCTGATACAACTGTCTCCTCACTCCAATCTATCCTCCATTTAGCTGCCAAAATGACTTCTAAAGGGGAAAGAAAGGGGAGGGGGTGGATAGAAGGGAGGGAAGAAGTAGTAAGGGAAAAGGGAAAGAAGAAGGAGGGGTCTGATAGACAGGGCAGCGGATTGAGGTCAAAACACAAAACTATTGAGGAGCGAAAGGGAGAAAGGAGAAAGAAAAGCGTGAATAATGGGGGTGGGGGTGGGGGGACGGGGAGTAGGATAGAGAGAAAGACGCAGATAGTAATCATGACAGCAAATGTGAATGGGATGAACTCTCCCATGAAAAAGAAATGGACAGTAGAATGCATTAAAAACCATAATCCTACAATATGTTGTTTATAAAGAAATACATTTGAAACACAGGGATATACACAGAGCAAAGGTAAAAGGCTGGAGTAGAATATATTATGCTTCATGTGAAGTAAAAAAAATAAAAAAAAGCAGAGATAGCAATCCTGATCTCAGACAAAGCAAAAAGCAGAAATAGATCTAATTAAAAGAGATATGGAAGGAAACTACATTCTGCCAAAAGGCACCACAGACAATGAAATAATAACATTATTAAACATATGCACCAAATGATATAGAATTCAAATTCTTAGAGAAGTTAAGGGAGTTATAGGAAGAAACAGAAATCAAAACTAGACTAGTGAGGGCACCTCAACCTCCCTCTTTCTGAAATGAATATATCTAGCCACAAAATAAACAACAAAGAAATTAAGGAGGTGAATAGAATTTTAGAAAAGCTAGATATGGCAGACCTCTGGAGAAAATTGAATAGGAATAAAGGAATATACCTTCTTCTCAGTAGTACATGGTACCTACACAAAAAATGACTATGTACTAGAGCATAAAAACCTCACAATCCAATGCAGAAAGGCAGAAATATTAAATGTATCCTTTTTAGATCATGATGCAATAAAAATTACATGTAATAAAGGGCCATGGAAAGAGACTAAAAATTCATTGGAAGCTAAATCATCTAATCCTAAAGAATGACTGGGTCAAACAACCAATCATAGAAGAAATCAAAATGACTTTCCTAAAACAAAGGTCTGACCATGGAGTTTCCCTATTCAATAAACTATTGTGGCTCTCTATCACCCCCAGAACCCAATATCAAATCCTCTGTTTGCCATTTAGCATCCTTCATAACAAAGCCCTTTCCTAACATTTTAATCTTAAGCTTTATTCCACTGTATACCCTCGATGATTCAGCAACACTGGTCTAATTGCTTTTTTTCCACACAGAAAACCCAATATTCTGACTCTGTGCCTTTGAATTAGCTATTCTGCATGCATTTCTCCCTCTTTACCTCAGCCTCCTAGCTTCCAAGGCTTCCCGAAAGACTCAGTTCAAATGCTACCATCTACCAAAAGCATTTTCACATCTCTTGCTATTAGTGTCTTCTCTTTGAGGTTAACTTTCGTTTACACTGCATTTGCCTGTTTTATTATCTGAGGTACTATGGGGTACTAAGCAACCCCAGAATCCTAAATTTAGTTTTAGTAGTAAAAGAAGCCTTCTGAATGGAGCCATCATGATGTAAGAGTTCCCTTCCACTGTTTTTTTTCTTGCTCTCCACTGGAAAAACATTAATCTTTGCTTTATCATGGGTGTGTTCTTTCAATTTCCCTTTTCCTCCTTCTAAAACTCTACAGCCCATGAAGCTCATGAAATTTAGTCAGGATAAGTGGATAGATCATAGGCCAAACTTCTAAAACTCTAGAGCTAAAAAACTAACCCTTTCTCAAGATTCAGGGGATTCATGATTTCCTTTTTTGTTTATTTGACCTTTTCTACCACTGCATTTTTAAAGTTTATTATCTCAAAGAAACAAAACAGGAAGCTTTCCCTTGTAATAGTTACTTAACGATTATTCACACTGGATTTCCTAGTATTTTTCATATAGAACCAATATTCTGAGAGTGGAAGAACAATGACCAGGCTATGAAAGAACTGCTACAAGATGTGATCTGAAAAGACAGTGATCCAAGGGGAATTGTGATTTTACAGACAAGGAAGAGATTCTGTACTCACCATCAGAACCCCGAAGTGGGTGAGGTGGTTACACAAGCACACTGTCTCACTTTCATTTGAGTCTCTGTGTGCCACACAGCCTGATGTGTTCCAGCCACCAAAACCTTCTGTAGGAGTAATGCAACACAGATTGTTAACAATATTAGCAAACAGGAGTGGGGTGTAATGGATATGGAGTCAGACAACCTGAGTTCAAATCTTGGAACTGCCACTGAGTCACTGTGAACTGGAGCAAGTCAACATGACCTCTCTGGGTCTCAGTTTTCTCTCTTCTAAATCGGGGAGTGGAGAGAGGCCATATTAGGGGATCTCAGAAGTGCCTTCCAGCATTAAACCTAAAATAGTATGAATGTAGTTTCATGGTGAAAGATACCCTAGTCTTTTCTGACCTCTAAAGCTGATCTGTGAAATTAGAAATTTTACAAATTGCAAGTATTCTTGAATAAATTAGATCAAAACAGAAGGAATATAGAAACATTTAGCCAATGTTTTGGCTTTTTGGAACAGTATAAAAAAGAACTGCTCCTAATTTTCAATTACTTTCTTTCTTTACTTTCCCCTACTCCTGCCAAAATTTAATCCCATTATCCTTTGCAACCCTTAAGGAAGAGGTTCTTAACCTAGAGACTAGGGGCCATGGATAGTTTTCAGGGGGTTTGTGAACTTGAATGGAGAAAAATTTACATCTTTATTTTCACTAACTTTCAACTGAAATTTGGCATTTCCTTCAATTACTTTTAAAAAAATTTCCAAGAGAGATCTGTAGGCTTCAACAGAATGCCAAATGGGCACCCACAAATGCACACACACACACACACACACACACACACACACACACACACACAAGGGTTTTATGGCTAGTACTGGAGTAGTAAGGAAGACATCTTAACCATTTATAATAGCCAATTAATGGAAGACCAGAGTAACGGGCAATTATAAGCACCAGGATTCAAGTCTCAGAATCTCCCAAGCAGACAGAAGGATGAGAAGATTCTATGGTGGAGTTCTGGTGTTTCAGATGTACTTTAGCTCAAAGACATTTCAGTGAATCTCAGGGCAGTTTATATAGCTATAAATACTAGCTACACAAATACTTTATAATAGTTATACAAATTCTGGTTACAATCATCATCATCACCATCTCATTGCTACAACTACTATAACTACTGGATTAGTAATGAATTTATTGCTACTTTTACTACAACTACTTTTACTTCTACTACTTTTATTTCTCCTACTACTTCTACAACTACAACTATTTCTATTAATACTACTACTTCTACAACTACTATTTCTACTACTACTACTGCTACTACTACTACAACTCATGTCCCCTCATTCCATATTTAGTGCTCTTTCTACTTTTAAATAGAGACTATTTGGATTTCATAAGGGATCTGACAAGTTATCCTTGTGACTAAGGTGGAGAAAAAAGAGGTGGATGACATGACTGACAAATTTGGAACTGGTTGAACAACTGCACTTAAGAAGTGCTAATTAATGAAATTTATAGGCTCATGTGACTTGCCTGGGTCCCATGGAAGTCTGAGTTACGTGGAGCCTGTGGTGGGAGGAATGTGCTGAGCAGGTGTAACAGGAAGGCAGAGCTAGAGCAGAGCTGAGAGGAAATTGGTCAGAGTCTAGTCAGAGCTAGGAAGGATGCAGGCAAGCAGGCAGCAGGATGGCATGAGTAAGAGAGCTTGTTTGTGATTTTGTTTAATGGAAGTGGTTTGTGGGAAGCATAGCAGGGGAAAGACTTGGGGATGGTGTTACCCTCTGCATTGTTACTGTATATGTTGTATATACATATTGCATATGTATATGTTATTTGTTACTATGATGGATTTGGCTTTCTGGTATCTAAATAAATGTTTTGGTTCTGTCTTCCATGTGGAGAGTCTGTCATATTTTGCAATTCAGGATTGTGCCAGAATGTTCATGGCTGCCATAGGCACTGTGAATATCGCATTGGCGCTATACTTGAGTGAAAGACTCTGGCAGCATGCCACTTTCTGTCCATCTTTATAAATTATTTTCATGAAGATATTCAAGTCATGATTATTAAAGATTAGATGATGTGTTCAGAACTATAATAAAGACCCTAAAATATCTCAACAGGTTGGATGAAAGATAGAAATTATGAAGATAAAACTTAAAAGGAATACATAAAAAAATTCTAACACGTAGGTTAGAAATAATTTACAAGGTCAAAGTAAGGAGATCTATGATTTTGCAGGTTATGTGACAAATACCTCAGTTTTCAGTTGACTTCAAGTTCAATATAATATTTATGGAATTTTAAGCTTCATAAAAATGTATAGATTAAGAGAAGTAATACTCTCATTGTACTATGCCCTTGTTCAAAAAGTCCTGGAGTATTATGCACCAGACATGAAGTCTCTAAAGGCTTATGGAAGAAGAGTAGATAAGACATTTATTTTGGACCTTAGAATTTATTATGATCAGATCCCATAGGGGTACTAGTGGTGTGTGTATGTGTGTATGTGCGTGTGCGTGTGTGTTTTTCATTCTGTTCAGTATTAAGGAAATAAAGCAGTACTGACTCTTCTGTCCATCCAAAATGGTTTTCCACTACATATAGTCAAATCACCATATTAGTGATATAATTCAGTAAAAAAAAATGACTACCAATTTAAATGGCAACATGGCAAAATTCATATAGAGCCAGGATGATCCAGGTTTAAGATCTGACTCTTGTATGTTGACTGTCTACTCACAAGTTACTTAGCAACTTTATAAGACTAGGAATTGCAGAGTAGTTGCTAATATCCATTGGTGGAGAGAACTGTTTTACTCAGAGATTCTTGCAATAATGAAATCAAAAGTGCAGACTGGAAAAAACAAAAAAGGAACATTTATTTTTAAACTTACTGTTTTTATTCAAATCCCAGAACACACAGATGGGATGGAACACCTAAATAAACATAAGCAGAAAACATGTAACAAGGCGTTTAGGTGAAATCATTCAGAAATTATTGGATTTTAAGATTTTTCACAGACAAGGAAAAAATAAAATCAATATTAATCATTGTTAATGCCATATAACAATGCCATATAACAAATCTATAAGAAAGTGACCTTCAACCAGAACCCTGGCTGTTAAATCAAACATGAGCATTAAAGAGGAATGCATTAATTAGTTCAAAGCATAAAATTGCAATTTTCAATGAATCAAATGAAAAACTGATATACTATGGTAGAACAACCCCCCCCCCCCAAAAAAAAGACACACACATACACATAGAACAAAAAAACTGTGGACTTGGCATCAAGAGACCTGGACCTGAGTTCTGACTTTGCCACTTAACATTTTGGGTGACCTGGGATAAATGATAATTTATTTAACTTGTCTGTGCATCAACATCCCAATTATATTTGGATATAACCTCAAATACAATCTGAATTGTACTTATAAAAAGAAATATGATGATGATGATAATGATAGCAATAATACTGGTATTTCCTACTCCCCAGAGATATAGTGAGAGTTACATTAGATGAGGAAAAGGGCATTATGCTCGCAAAGGGCTATAAAAAATATAACTTGTTACTATTACTCTTATAACAAAATCCTCAATCTACTACAATTACTGATATTACTAATTCATTAGATGATGAGCTCCTTGAGAACAAGTGTTGTTTTTGCCTTTTTTTTAATCCTAGAACTTGGCAATGTTGTACAATGCTTACTGACTGACTGATATTTAACAAAGTTCTTAGAATATATTTTATTCTCCCCAATAACATGGTGATGTCTCTTTTGCAAATGACAAGACTGAATTGACTTAACTTTTTTTAATGCCATGGCCTGCTTTGGTAGTCTAGTGAAGCCTATGCAACTCTTTTAAGAAAAAAACCCATGTGTATGCATATATGCATGCAGGTATTGTGTATATGTATATACATGTATGTGCATATACAATAGATGTATGTATGTATGTACATACACATATGCAGACACACTATATATGTGTGTGTGTATATATATATTATATATGAAATTTTGAATTCATAATGGAATGCTAAATTTAGATAATGAAAATAAAGTTATATATTTTTTTCCCACCCAGCTTCATAGACATCCGGCAATGTATCCATAGATTCCTAGAGAGTTCATGAATGCCAGATTAAGAATGCCTGAACTGAGGGAAGGTTAAATGACAGAATCAGGTCACCAAGTGTTAAGATTTAGACCTAGATTACTAGACTCTAGTATCTCCTCAGTAAACTGTAAGTGCCTTGAGATCAGGGATTATTATTTTTATGTCTTTCTATCTCTAGCTTCTGGCATAGTGCTTTGCACACAATAGGCACTTAAATGGTTGTTGGACTGGATTAGATTGGATTCATAATTATAAAAACCCTTACTGAAAAACAAAAATCCATACTTCTCACAAAATCAACCTGGTTCTTGAACAGTTCTTTTATCAGCCTGTCTGGCACTTGAGGGGGAGTAAAAAGGAGGCGGAGGAGAAGGAAGGAAGGGAAAAAGGAAGGAAGGAAGAAAAGGGGGAAAGGAAGAGGAGGAGGAAGGGGGAAAGGGAAGCAGGGGGAAGAAGGAGGAAGAAAGAAGAAGGAAAAGGAGAAACAGTGGTGGTGGTGGCAGTAGTGGAAGATGAAGGAGAAGGAAGAAGAAGAAGAAGACAAAGAGGAGGAGGAGGAGGAGGAGGAGTTGGAGGAGGAAAAAGAAGAGGAAGAGGAAGGGGAAGAGGAGGAAGACGGAAAAGATGAAGAGGACAACAACATCTAGCCTAGACTACCTAGGCACCCAGACTTGCCAGTGGTTGTCACGTGGCTACTAAGTATAAGAAGCAGGTCTAGAAATAAAGTGTCTTGATTTTAAGTCCAGTGCTCTTTCCACACTACCATGATGCTCAAGGAGCATGAACTCATCATTTAAACAGCTCTCAATATTTCAGTGGCAACTCTACTATATTTCTCATCTATATTCACTTGTATTCTTATTTTTAATGGAAATTCTTTTGAAGTCAAACTCCAGTTAGGCAGGTTTTACATCTGTATTTATCTAAAGAGAGTCATCCAGCCTTTAAAACATTTTCTCTTCAATCTCTTCCTCCTGCTGGCTTTCATTTCCATCATTTGGACTGCTACCCCCCATTCACCCCCAGCACCAAAGAAAGTTGCCAATTTCCCATGATGTAAAGACACCAGGCAAAATTCCCAGAGTTGGCAGCTTCCTGCTGCTCCCTTCTTTACTCTGGAAAAGTACAGGTTACCCCACAGGTCGTTGGACAGATTCCCAACAACTCTTTGAGATAATCCAAACCTGATCATCTCTATACTTATTGAAGTATTGCCCAAGACATTTTCTTACCTGGTTTCGTGTATGTTTGATTATGACCTGGACAGGTTCCTGAAGATCCCGGATACTAATGTTTCCAATACTGCACGCCATCACATAGCTCACTAGCTTGTCTCGTTGAGTTTCTACATCCTTTTAAAGAGAAAAAAACAATACCTGACACGTACTTGTCTGAGTGTACACTTTTATTTTATTGTACTATTCCAAAATAAGCAAACAGTCAGCAGCTTTTACACTTAAGATCTCCCATCGTACGAACGTCCTGTTTATAAGATCAAATTGCATGCTTTCCTCATGGTGTTCTGCTATTTCCCTTATTATCATAAATACACAGGGAGAACACATTGAAAGGCAACTTTCATGAAATTTCACTCTAAATGGCTACATTTGAGGCCAATCAGTTACACCTTATACAATGCAAACTCATAAACAATGAAAACTCATAAAAAGTTGTGAATAGTTACACCAGTTCCTTAACCATGAAAAAAAATGAGACTGCTTTTCTTTTGGAGAAATAATTTTTATAGGTGGAAAGGAATTATGGTATAATTTTTTTTTAAAGTCTGGCTTTTATATTCATACCAATCACTTGACACATTTACTAATGGATTATATTGAAATGTAATTTTAGTGGATCAGTTGCTGACTAAAAAGTTAGAATTGTCCCTTCTGATAGAGATTTAATCTAAAATTTAAAGTTTTAATCACAGAATTGAGTGATTTAACTTATGTTTCAAAAGAGAATAGCTGGCACTTGGAACATTAAGATATCTCCTCAAAGCTATTCCTTCCTATTAGAGGAAGCATAATGTAATGTACAGAGTACTGGTCTTGGAGTCAGGAAGGCCTGGGTCCAAATCCTACTTCTGACTTTTACTAGCTGTGTAACCCTGGGTTACATTTAACCTCTAGCTAACTGGACTCTGAGGTCTCTTCTAGCTTTAACTCTATGATCCCTCACTTAATAAAACAGGACAGTAACTGTTACAGTGCCTGGCCCATTGTCATTCAGTTATTTTTCAGTCACGTCTGACTCTTTGTGATCCCATTTGGGATTTTCTTGGCAAAAATATTGGAGTGGTTTGTCATTTCCTTTTGCAGCTCATTTTACAGATGAGGAAACTGAGGCAAATAGAGTTGAGTGACTAGCCCAGGGTGATATAGCCAGTAAGTGTTGAAACTAGATTTGAACTTAGGTCTTCCTGACTCCAAACCTGGAGCTTGAACCACTGTGCAACCAAGTGCCTAACCTGGTCTATAGGAGGTGTTTAAAAAGTACTTGTTATTTAAAAAGTGTTTTATTTATAGTGTAAGAGTTAAGTAATATAACTATTACTTTATCTGATCCTCAGTTTCCACATCTATAAAAGAAGGGGGCAGGGTGGATGATCATAGTATACTATAACTTCTCTCTTGCAGCTCTTGCCCACGTACTTTGGGTATGATGGGGGTGGAGGGGAAGCCCACCATAGGCCTTTCTCACTCTCTTTTAACATCACAAGGACACCAAGAGAGCTCTCAGAGTGCCCCCTTGTCATCCCTTGTACTGCCATGTGATCAGACTATCTTCCTACTCTAAATTTCTCTGATGACATTTTTCAATCCTGTTCTTCTTGGGAGTTCCTCAAAGATTATTGTTGCAGCCTGCTCATAAACACCATGCACCTCTTCTCTGTCTTCTCCATGATATTTATTTTCAATTTTCCAAAGAATGTTTTGTGCCATGTCTTGCAGCCATATAGCTAAAATAGTATAAAGCTAATATTGAAAATATTAAACTTTATTTCTAGAAGAAACTTGGGATCAACAAAGGAGTTTTACAATTTCATCCAGTCTGGTTTCTTTTTATTCAACTATGGGATCAGCTTCCCATCTATCGGTCCCTTCGGTCCCACCTATACATAATAATGTGTAGGTGGGGCAGCTTTAAAGGCTGTCCAACCAGATGTATGCTATAATCTGGGAAATAGACATTCATTCACTTGATCTTTCCTGCGCAGATGATCGAGCCAAACTCTTGATTGGTTATGGATGTCTTCTGTAATGTTCCCAGAGTATTTAAAAAAACAGCACAATATCACTGTATAAAAGGAACCTCTGGAGGACTGCACCATCCATAAGTACTAGCTCCTCTGTCTGGACTCGGTGCTGAATCACCTCTATCATAACACTGAATATTTTTGACCCTGGTACATTTTCCTGTTTTATTCCTAATCTGTTGTTTATGATCAGGGAATTATTAAGTAGCATTGCTTTCCATCATGTCTTTCAAGGAATCTTGAATGAGTTTGATGTTTGGTAGAACACATCTTATTGGAAGAGAGCCTTGAAAGAAATGTTTTGCTGTAACAAATCAAATGCTTTTTCAAATAATGAAAACAATAGGCATTACATTCTTTTTGTATTCTAGTCTGTATCAGTCAATTGGGAAATTGTAAAGATGTGATCTATAATGTCACTTTCCAAGGCCTAATTTTCCTGTACAAATACTCTTATCACAAAAGTATGTACTTCATTCATGAGTAACTAAGTCTTGTAAAGATCTCTCTTTTTTATGAGATAATACTGTTTTATGAGATAATACTGTTCAAAGTCATCCATCATCCTTCATAATACTTTACAAATGTGAGTATATTCTGAATTGGTATTGACTGTGACTACCATCTCCTTCACAAGGATTAGAATTTCACGAACTTTCTTGGTTTTCTTGTCATGACAAATGATACTAGTTAAACCTCTATATGAAATTATTTTAATAGCTATTGATGTCATATCTATTATCCTTTGCCTATTTTCCATTTTTAATTACTCATCTAAATAGTTCAGGGTTGGATTGTTTCAACTGTATATTATATCTTTTTTCCTCATTATTATTCTTCCTTCAAGTCTTTTTAATAATTCTGACTTCTGCTCTAACGAATCAGTGGTTTGATTGTACACAATCAATTAATTCAGGAATAATTCATATCAATAATGAGTATCAAGCCTACTTTTGTGAAATGCAAAGGTGTCTTTAACTATTTTAAGAGGAAATATTATTCTTAAAATAAATTCCAGATGAATATTTTTAAGGGATAATGGGAGTAAAGAAAAAAATCCAATTTTGGTTTCAAGGACATCTTAACTCTAAAAACTTTAACATGAAGACATTATAACCCTCCCTGCTCTAAATTTATGTATCTATATCATTAATATGGCAATGTCATGCACAATTTTGTGAAACCTAATTCTTTGGTATTTTGGGGTCAACTTGCTCTGTGTTCTCCCCAGATGGACTGTAAGCATCTTTAGGGCAGAGATCATACATGATAGTACTTTGCTTTCTTCACAATATATTCTATATTACCTTATGCATTAAATGTACTTCATATATAACTTCGATTGGCTTCAAAGTTCAATGAAAACTATACTTTCTCCTACTCCATTAATGAATCTACTATCTATTTATCTATTAGGAAAGAGATCGTGGAATTAATGTGTTGAACTAGTTTTTCCGACTTGCCTTGAGAAATTTCAATTTTTCTCCTGTACAGTCTGGTTTCCTCTGAAATGTCCTACATCAACTTATATTTTGGTATTTAAGAATCCTTACTTTTAAAAACAAAATATTTTAGCATAGTTTTGTAGATAAGTTCTGTTTTCTGAGGCCAGAGGAGGTCATGGGTGTTTGCTGGCAGATTACTCTCTAGGATCTAGAAACAATGCCAATAAAAATGGTAATGTGTGCTCAGCACAATAGCACCCAATTCTGCGGATGTAAAAGGGCAGAAGGTCATTTGAAATACTAATAGGAAGACTGATTAAAGCCAAGAATGCTGCTCATTACGAAAACACTACTTCCTTCTGAATGAAAAAAAATCCTTTCCCTTACTTAGTGAGTAATTCTCTTTAACCTCCCTTACTTGTGTCTGAAAAGATTGAAAGTAGTTAATATTTAGCCTAAACAGAAAATACAACTATTTAGTAATAACAATATAAATTTTTATAGCTGAGTATTTAACTTGTATTTTTCAACCTGTAGTATCAAAACTAGTATTATCATCTGGTATAAATCTGAACAAGTCTATTATGTTAGCAAGAGTTTAAAACAATCATGCTATGAAAGGCCTTCATTTTAATAAAGAAATGAAGTTATTTTTCTATGATTCCTGATATGCTCAGCTTTAAGAGATTTGGAATCTTACCTCTTTTTTTAAATGACTCAGTGTAGATAAAGAAAAATTAATTCAACATATACTTGCCTGAAAAAGTCCAGTTTTGTTGAAGAAAGTAAATTGAGCTCTTTTAACCGATTCAGATTCTTCTTTACTTAAATTCATGAGTAAATTTCGGGGCAAAATGACAGAAGCCAAAGAATTCACTTGACCTGCCTCAAAATCCATCTAGGAGACACCAAATAGATCAGTCAAATAATGGCAATAATGTAATCTCTCAGCATGTCTGACGAATGTGTAGTGATATCCCAAAGCACACAAGTAAGTCCTAGGCCAACTGCGCCCTTCTTTGACACCTACTCTCTTTATTGTTTGTTTGGATAAAGCTTCTGCTGAGCAAGACCTGAGGTAAGCTGCTCTTCATCTTCTTTATGAAATGATCAGGATTTAGTGATACTCATTTATTTGAACAAAGAAAAATCTGCAAAATTAGTAGATATTCGCAAATATGAGAATTAGGGTTTTTTTTTTTTTAAAAACAAAGTAGTTAAATTATCAAATTTTCCAGATTCTTTGCAAAACAATTTGAGGTTTGGGAGTATCCAGAGAAGAAAGAGAGAGAATAGGACTCTTTGGATTAAGAATAAAGAATGTCTATGGAAAGGGAAAAGTTTAAATTTCATAATTTTTATTTTCCATTATCTTGTACTTATACCACTGATTAAACAGCAGAGAGAGACTGATTTCATTAGAGTCAGTGTTCCATTTAACTTTTGGGACAGCCTTCACAGAATGGTCTTTCTTTGGTCATGAAAAAATAAAAAATCTACATTACACCACTTTGGTCCTAAATCCAGATGTACCTTCATCTAGATTCATGTCTAAGGGAAGAGATTTTCTCTCCATATACTAGTAGAATAGCTGGCTGTCTAGTCTGCTTAGTAGTTATAAAGTAGTATAGCAAGGTCCGTGTTTAAATGTGAGAAAGTATCCACTAAGTTAACAGAAAACAACTTCCATTGGTCCCACCCTCAACATGCTTTAGTCACCCCACTCTGTTGTAGGAATGTCTGCTAATCTCCACCCTCCATAAACCAAAGCTGATCACACAATATGACTTACATAGCTGACTCCTCTCTTTTTTGAGAGGGAGAACTGACCCCAGTAACTGCTAAAAATATGAAACAGCAGATGATTAAACCACTTTTTTCACAATAAACTATCATCAACAAAATAATGCTCCTAATACAACTCTATACGAAGAAACAACATGTCATTTGAGAATGATATGAAAATTTCCTTTTGGTACTAAATCCTTAGAATTTGTGATCCACAGAAAAAGGAATCCAAAAGAAAGCCAGACTGACTTTTTTTCTAATCAAAATTAATTTTGCCAAGAGTTCAATTGGAAAGCCCTGCCTCCAAAAAACTAAAGATGAACATCCCAGTGAGGCCAATGGAAAGGTAAATGCGGTGTAGGAGCAGGCTGCAACATGTCAACAAACAGCAGCGTGGGATAAGAGGAAGAGTACAGATGTCATCCAAGAATTGTTTGACAAAAAGAGGACAGGCTGGTTACAGGGTAAGAATGAGGGATGCCAGGTGCTTGACTAGAGTAGCCAGAGAGCCCCTTTTGGAAGAACTCTGTATCTTGGGTGGACCCCCTGTGGCAAACTGGAGGATGTTGACAAGAGCTGCATCGGATAAACAGGCATGGAAAGGTTGGGAGCTGAAACAATTTGAGAGAACTCTCAAATTAATGAGATCACAAATCCATGTGAAACCATGTGAATACTGAATACTTAACTACTTGTCCAACCGCCAACCTGAGGTTATAGATTTCCATGGTTGGGGGGGGAGGGGAAATCATATTTTCCTCAAGTCTATTTTAAAATTATAGAATTTTAATTTAATTTAATTTAAATTTTAAATTTAAATAAATTTAATCCCTTTTTTGAGGGATACTCAATAATTTTATCCTCTAACACACAGGTCACACAATTTCTAAATGATTTTAGAGATGAGAATTTATCTTACTTTAAGTCTTTATACTCAAAATTGCTATAATTATCAGCCTCCTGAAAGGACAAAGGGTTAAGTATCCAAAACATATAAATGCATAGCTGTGTTCCAAAAAGGCATAAAAACCACAAGCTCATACCTGGAAATATGAATCATTACTATTTGGGAGACCAATACTGAAAGTTGAGCCTTCGTACGTCTCTGGGGTCAGAGATAACACCCCAAGGGCCAGATTTCGAGTTGTAATGTTCACAGGTACTTCGTTATTTAGCTTTATCTTAAAAGCCAACTCATCAATTGTTTTTAAAGCCCTAGAGACACCAAAAACACTATCATCATCATCATTATCATCATCATCATCATCATCATCATCGTCATCATCGTCATCATCATCATCATCATCATCATCATCATCAAAGAGTAAGCAGCAGACATTTGCATATGCTATCTTACAGAGCAAATTAAAAAATTATGGGCATTGATCTTCAAAGCCTTTTATTACACCAACATTATGGACACAAATCAAACACCTACAGTGTACCACAGAACCACAGAGCTCAACAGGACCTTGAGGAAAATGTTTGGTCTAATTCTTTTTTTTAGGCAGGTAAATTTCTACAGCATCAAGGACAAACGCTGCTCTATCTTTGTCTTGAACATCTCAAGAGGAAAAAATTACTAGTCCTGGGTACTTTATATTTGCATTAAGAATGAGAAAATGAATCTACCACTTTTATTTTAATATGTAAACTGCTATGTGCAAAACGAGCATGAACTATTATCCCACCACCATTTAGAATGCATTATTTTTGCCAAAACAAAAAATGTTTAGGGAAGAAATCAGTAATTTATGGGTATGGATGTTAGAATTTTTACTGAGAATTTTCTTTTTAGAGAAATGCTTAATTTGATGAGTATGTTCCATTTTACCGAAGAGTGTTTATTTGCCTGTCTTGGATCACCCTGGAAGAGCAGCGGCATTGTGTAACAATGGAGGCAGGCCACTTGCCCAAGGGTGTGTGAGGGCTTTTAAATCAGAGCTTCTGGAATCCAAGGAGAACCCCCCAGTGACCTCCGGTCAGTCCCCCTGAGTAAAATCTTAGATTATTGATATAAATTTCATCTTCAACATGGGGAATCCCCATAGTCATCTTTTAGGAACTATGTAAATTACACTCTTAGGGACATACAATAGAATGGCCTTAAAAAGTTACTTCTTCTGTTTTCTGTGTCATGTAGAAAGGAGATAAAGACAAGAGAAAACATATTGAGACAAGTGAGGATGCAATGCACTTAGAAACTTTTGTCTCACAGGAGTACTCATCAATAGAGCTAGAAAGGGCTAGGGGAAAGCCTGCTGTTAAATGTAAAGTTATGGTTAAGTTTTTATTACAAAGAAATGATCATTGAAGAAATATAAATAACTATTAACTAATTATAAATCTCAGAGTGAATGTTATAAAACTACAAAGGGGAGTTTCTTTACAATACTGTTTGGTAAAAGCAGAATTTGTTCTCCAACAATTCTAAAAAGACTCTGTTATGGTCATTTTACAACGTGGACCATAAGATAGTAAGGTTGTTGGTTTTTTAAAGTCTAAGTTACATAATGACTATGTATTTGCAAAATGTTTATTTTTAGGAGGTTTGAGAATTATAAAAATTTTCCAGGTTATCTGGTTCATGTTTTAAATGAAAATACTGCTATAGTCATAAAACTGTATTTAAGCTTCTTCTGTGTTGACAATGAACCTCACATTGTTTTTTTTTCCAGTACTCCATATTCTTTGCATCGTATTCCACTAAATTCTCCTGCAGTGTTTTCTCATAGTATAGGGACAATGCCCAGAGTTTTCTAAAGCTACTACCAGGAAGAACAAGATTCAGTCATTTGTATCAAGCTGGAAAAGCTATGTATAGGCCAAAGGAATTATTAAGTTTTTGGTCACAGTGCCCTGTGAACACTAGCTACTCTGGTGTAGTGTGATCTGCATTCATGAAGATACCACTCACTCTGATAAAAATCACAAACCCTTGAAGGAGTAAAGTAGATACATCTTACAGGAAGATACCTTTAACATGTCACAGAAAGTGTGCTTGTTAGGAAAAAACAATTGAGTATTGTGTGACTTCTGCTTACCACTGAAATTTATGTCAAACTACATGGACAAAAGCATTTTTTAAAATCTCCCCAGTCCTTCAGGAAGAAAAAAAATACTTACTCAGAAGAAGACTCTAGCAAATCATTGTCTGAATTAGTTAAGATATTGGAAAATATGGTCATTACAGTTGAGCCTAAAGTTATATCAATGTTTTCTTCATCATTCACAATTTTTTTGAGGTACTCCACAATACTGGTTATATTGGCTGAGGTGAGTGTCTGTCCTTCACTAGTGATATTTAGAAGCTCATTGGCTATTTCATTCGTTATTCCTGAAAATATATATAAAATCACAATAAAGAGCACATGAGAATATGATTCCAAGACATTTTTTTACCTCTTGTTGACTCAGCTTCCTTATCTAAAAATATATGTAAAGGCTACACAATTGTCTACTATAATGATCTTACACATCTGACATATTTCCTTCTACATAAGACCTCCAGCTGCATTTTATATTCTTTTCTCATTCAGAAAAGGCTCATAAAATTCTGATTACTGACATGGCAGTTCATCTCAAGGAATGGTGGAGGAAAACTGAGGGAAAAAATGAGGCAGCATGGAGTATAGGCTAGATGACTGCCCTCAAAGCCAGGAAGAACTGGGTTTAAACTCTTCCTCTGTAATATATACCTACAACTTTGAGTATTCTAAACAACTAAGAATAATAGTTGAAGAGAAGTGTTGACCTATGACAGGAGAAGGAATTTTCTCACTTGGGAGGTCCCTAAATCAATTACAACATAGTTTCAGTCTGTATTATAGAGTGAAGGAGTCTGTTTCCTTGATCTCCTCCTCCTCTGATAATGACTCTTACTTAGTAGCAGAACTGCTCTCAAATGTTAAAGAGAGAGTTAAATTTCTCTTTCTAGTTAATGAAAGTTACAAATTGAGCTGCCTAACAGATATAGGAAATTATTTGTTAGAAACAATGTGAGTAATGACTTTCTAAACATGAGGTCCCAGTACCACCAAATACTTACAGCCACAACAAAACTTAAGGACGTTACAGTGGGGGAGCCCTACATCTATACTCTCAAGATACGTAGACTGTCTCTATTGTTAATTTCCTTCCTATTTGTCATGGATTTCAGTTTCAGATTAGAAAAATAGAAATAACGTAAGAACTATTCATTTTTTTAACCTGAGGAAAGTGAAATATTACTAAATTGAACTTCTATTTTAAAAAGTACTTTATGGGAGGACAACTGTTCTGTAAAGGGTGGGAAACATAAAAAGAAATGTCATTATTGCTTTGAAAACTGAAAGAATATTACTTGTTCACTCACCAGTACAATTTGTTAAATCAGGAGGTCCCCAGTAGGTTTTGTTTGTGGCATCTTGACAGCTAAGCAACAAATATTCATATTTCAATCCATATTCATATAAACCAAAACATTTTATACGTTTGAAACAAAGAACTTTAAAAAGAAGTTAAGAAAGGGTTTTTAGTGCTTCCTATGAATTTCTAAATAAAAAGTTTTATGATAAAAAGCATAATCAGTAAAAGTAACCCTGGGCACATTCTAAAAAATGGAATAGTAAGCTTCATAACAATGTAAGGAAGTACAATTAGTACACGGTGCACTGCACTATATTGCAAAGGTCTGCCAAATGAGCAAACCCCCACCCTTATGGCCAAGGTCTCCTTCCACTCTACCCCTCCCATTATGCTGACTCCCCAATCCTGGTCATCCAGCTTCACAGCCTTACATGTGAACTTTCTACCTTCTCTCCAAGCACTGCTCTCACCCCATTTAATCTATCTCAAAGTTCTATTCTCTGATGTTAACTTCCTCTGCTTTCAATTTCCCCAACTTTGCCGCTCACACTCAATTTGCTCTTTGCCTCTCTTTGTCCCTTACTATTCTCCTATTCTGTCTCCCCCAATTCTAGATTCTTTTACCTCTACATCAATGTTGATAACATGGTCTACCATTTTAATGTTTTAATTGCTACCATCTCAAAACCCTCAATCCCTAGGTCTCTGAATTCTTTTGAATGTATCATCTATCACCACTTGAATTATCAGAAACTAGTCCCTTAATGATCTGAAATTCTGTAATTCTGTGAATTTTCATGGTGTAATTCATGTAGTATATCCAAAGTGAAAATTGAGTTTTAGTACTGCTAATCAGGGTTAATGTCTTACCAAGTCCGTGATGCAAAGTAGCCAGGTTTCCCTTTACATGGATGCATTTGGACAGCTGGTTTTGTGGTTGACCATTTATATCCTTCAGGTTGTTCATTTTCTGGACATGTCCCTATATAAGAACAAACCACAATAAGATTCATCTGAACTAATTCATTTAACAGGAAAAGTGTTCTAATCAGTCTGCCATCTTTAAATCCTGGACCTGGAGTCAGGAAGACCTGTTCCAATCTTGCCTCAAGCACTTAATTTATTGTGTGACCCTTACAAGGCACTTAACATTTTTGCATCTCATGTTTCCTCTTCTGTACAATAAAGGGATTGGGCTGAATGGTTCTGAAAGTCCCTTGCAGCTCCTAAATCATCTCATTAAGGGTGTGCGTGTGTGTGCGTGTGTGTGTGTGTGTGTTTGTCTTAAACAGGTAGCATCCCTTTTCCATCAATATTCTTAGATGTTTGTGCTTTCAAAGTTTCCATAAGAAAAAAAAAACAAATTCTAAATATAAAAATTAAGTTCTTCCATAAATGTGCAGTTTGATTTAAATATATATGTGTGTTCAAATGCAAATATATGTGTTGTGCTGTCATAGAAAGAATGCTAGATTTGGAGGTAGAGGATCTAAGTTTGAATCCCCACTCAGTGATTATTTAGGCAATTTTGGCAATGTTAAGTGACCAGAATTCAGTTTTCTCATTTTTTTTAATTGTAGGGATTTGAGAAAAAATCATTATAATCCTTTCCACTTTTAAGCACTATAAGTCTAATACATAGATGTGCTGTGACAGGACCAATGTTTACTAGCATTTCCCTAACTTCTTTCCCTACTCCTTTCACTCTTTTCCTCCTCCTTTCTTCCTCCTTTCCCTCCTTAAACAGGGATCAGATTTCCTGAAAGTAGACAAAATTATCCCAGGACCTCGATTGGCCACGGCTTATCAGATGCAACTTCCTACTCACCAAGGGCATAAAAAGTCCCAGTTGTGCCCCTCAGACTCAGTGGATTTCTGAGAACCATACAAATCTCCATATACTTAACCATATCCCTCCCTGATGACCAGATGTTTTTCCATATGGTGGGAAAGTGGAACAATGAGAGGAGCCCAGAAAAAAAGCAGCCATACAAAATACTTAGAAACTAAAATCAAATAAGAGTAACTTACCAATTTGCTTCACACTGACAGTGTACAACCTCAAGCCATCACCCAAAGATTCATTGCTTCTTAAGAGCTTCTGCTGAATGAGCTGGCCCTCCAAGCTGACGTTATTAGTAGCATTATAAACTAAAAGGGCCAAAATCGTCAACCTGGAAAATAACATTTTCAAAGATGGGATTAAAAAGTGGCTGAATACAAAATATTTTCCAGCAAAAACCAATGGAATGAAACATTTAGAAGCCCTTTCCACAATTCCTGACTATATACTCTTTAAGAATAAAAGAGAAAATCCAAAATAATCTCTGGGTTTTATCAGGTAGAAGGTGTATACTGATAGACTGACTTGGCAGGTTTGACTAAGCACATAATGCTTATTACAGATTTTCTTTCTCAATAACATTTCTCACTTTTGATAGTCTTGGCCCTTTGACATGAAACAATATCTGAGTGATGATATCTGAGTGATCATTCAGGGATCATGTGATTATATGACCAAATTAATTTTCTTCAAATATGAGAATACCAAAAATAGGATGCTTTCAGGCCCTGGGGAGCATGGATTGCGAGTCTAAACTGATGACCCATTAAATGGTATATTCTGTTCAGAAGACCAATGTAGTAAAAGCTGGAAGAGATCTTTATTTTACATGAGGAAAGAGATACATAAAGTTAAATGACTTGCCCAGGGTCATACAGGTAATAAATAACCATGTTTGAAGAAGTTAAACAAATTCAATAAGACCAAAAGTTGCCATATTATCTCAGAAAGAAAGGTACTGTGTGGATTTAAAATTAAAAAGGAGGGCTTTATTTGTTTTAACTTTTAGCTATGTGAGAGAAGTAGGCATAAATCTATCAGGAACAAAAATAAAATGAAGCTAAAGAGCATTAGCAATGATGAAGAAAAAATACTTTTAATTTTTTCCCCAAAAGAAGAAATACATTTAAAATCTGTCCACATTTTAACATATTTCCAATTATTTATTTTGTAGACTAATTGGGATAAAAGTACTTTACCGATGCCTTTGTATGTGTTGGTAAAAAAGTAATACTATTCTTTTCTTTGCCTAGACATCCATCATGCTGACTTAGCATTTGAATGTCACTCTTACTTATACAGATATTTTGAAGACTGTCATTTCTATGAAAGGAGTCTGGTATAGTGGATGAGAGCTGGCCTCAAGCCAGGAAGATCACTATTCAAGTCCAGCCTCTGATGCAAGATAGCTGTGTGAGCTGGGATACACGACTTAAACTCTCAGTGCTCTCCAGGTAACTGCCTAAAACAAAGTTGCTGAGGAGATGCTGACCTATGTTGGCAGTGATAGTTTCTTTAGTCAAGGAGTCCCTCATACCAATAAAGTCACAGGTCCAGTGTCTATTTCTACAGATGACAATGATTAAGCATCACTTAAAAATCCATAGTTCTTTAAATTCAGAATCCTGTGTCTTTAGGATAATAATAAGAATTTACTCATATAAGACTTTACAATTTACAAAATTATTTACATACATTATCTGGTTTGAGCCTCACAACTCTGTGTAATATATAGTGAATATAACATTATAGATACAGACAAATCTGGATATATCTATAATATTAATGTACTCTATACAGATCTACCTGTATCTATCAAATATATTTGATATCAAATATATAGAGACACAGCTATATGTAATACATATATATTTACATATACAACATATATATTTATGTTGTATGCACATACAAATAGAGGGGGAGAGAGACAGAGAGAAAAAGGCAAAGGCAGCTAGGTGACACGATGAGTATAATGCTCGACCTGCAGTCTAGAAGTCATGAAATCAAATTTGGCCTCAGAAACTGACTAGTGTGACTCTAGGCAAATCATTTAACCTCAATTTCCTTATCTGTAAAAGGAGGATAAAAATTATAACGAAGATAATAATAGTAATTATGTCACAGCATTGTTGAAGGATAAACTGAGATAATATCTATAAAGTGTTTGTCAACCTTAAAGAGCTATATTTAAATTCTGTTGTTGTTGTTAGTGGTGTTCCCATTTTACAAATGAGGAAACTGAGCATCATCCTGGTTTAAGCAAGTGACTTACTTAAAGTGCCATTGATAGAAAATAATAATTATTATTGTTTATTGGCCATTGGCAACCAGCCAAAAAAATTTGCCTTGGTACCACTTGGATTTTTTGTTCCTATATCTGAAGGTACATTCTTTTCTGATATATAGAACCACATAGAGCAGCACACATGCAGAATCTCTGTACAAATCAGAAAAAAAACAGTTCTCTGCAACAAACTACCTTTGCCTTGTGGATAATCACAACAGACCGCTTATGTGATGCTGGCCACTAGAAGAATTATAGTAAAGAAGCTAAAAAAGATCAAAGTTGTCCTTATGGATAGGGACCCTCTTGGGGTTCACTTGCTACTTTGGGGTATGACTGTATGGCTCAACTTTTAGAACAGCCTTTACAGGAAAGACTACAAGTAACTCAATAGTAGAGGAGGAAGAAGGAACAACATGTGGTTGGACAAGGGACAAGAGTCTTGTGGTTATCCCAAATCTTTCTCTTCAGAGCATGAAGGAAATGCTACAAAGCTATAAAACAAAAGCCAATTCTATATTTAAATGGGAGAACCCCCATCACAGGATTATTCATCATTGTAATAACAGTAGTTTACATTTGTGAGAGTTAGTGTGCCACAGTTAGTATGGAAAACCAGTCAGAACTGGAAAACCTGGGTTCAAGTTCTATCTTGGACATATACTATGTAATTCTGATCAATCACTTAACTAGCTTCTACACTAAGGGATCGAAGGGCTTGGAATATGATATTCTAGAGGTCAAAGAAGATAGGATTAAAGCCAAGAATCACCTACCCAGCAAAACTGAGTATAATATTTCAAGGGGAAAAATGAAATTTCAATGAAATAGAGGACTTCCAAGCATTCCTGTTGAAAAGAGCAGAGCTGAATAGACAATCTGATTTTCAAATACAAGAATCAAGAGAAATGAAAAGGTAAACAGGAAAGAGAAGCCTTAAGGAACTCATTAAAGTTGAACTGTTTACATTCCTATATGGAAAGATGTTATTAGTAACTCATGAGACCTTTTTCAGTATTAGGGTACCTAGAGGGAATATATATATATATGTAGGTGTGTATGAGTATATATGTTTATATTATATATGTATATAATATGTACGTATATGTACATGGGTGTATGTGTGTGTATGTGTGTGTGCATATATATATATATATATATATATATATATATATGCACACACACATACATAGGCAGGGAGCACAGGGTAAGCTGAAAATGAAGGGAGAATACCTAAAAAAAATAAAATTTACTGTGGAATGGAATGTACTAGGAGTAAGAGAAAGGGAGAAGTAGAATGTAGCAAATCATCTCACATAAAAGAGGGAAGAAAGAGCTTTTACAATGGAGGGGAAGAAGGGGGAGATGAAAGGAAATAATTCAGCCCCACCCTCATGGGATTTGGCTTAAGGAGGGAATAACACACACTCAATTGGATATGGAAATCTATTTTACCCTGCAGGAAGGCAAGGGGGAAGGGGATAGGAGAGGGAAGAAAATAAAAAGGACAGTAAATTGGGGGAAGGGATAATCAGAAGTAAACACCATTGCGGGAGGACAGGTCAAGGGAGAGAATGGAATAAATGAAGGACAGGAAAGAACAGAGGGAAATGTGATTAGTCTTTTTCAACATAACTATTATGGAAGTGCTTTACATTGTTACACATGTAAGACCTGTATTGAATTGCTTATTTTCTCAATGAGAGTGAGTGGGAGGGAGGGAGGGAATATGTAACTCACAGCTTTAGGAATGAATGTTAAAAATTGTTTTAGCATGCAACTGGAAATTAAGCTACACAGGCAATGGAGTATAGAAATCTATTTTGCCCTACAGAAAAATAGAGGGGAAAGGGGATTAAAGGGGGGGTGGTGGTAAATAGAAGGGAAGACAGACTGGAGGAAGGGGTGGATAGGATCCAGGTTGTTCTGGGGCAGGGACTGGGGAGAGATAAGTAGAAAATTTTGAATTCAAATTCTTGTGGAAGTGAATGTTAAGAACTGAAAATAAATTATATATTAAAAAAATAAGTGTTATTTCCTATCATGTTAAAGTTCCATCCCAAGGCACAAAAAAGAGTAGATACTAGTACCAAAAAATGAATTTGAACTTGACACTTCATGAAGTATTGTTTGATTTCATAACAATGAATATTTACTAAGCAGATACTATGTTTCGTGCACTGTGCAATATGCTGGGGATACAGCAACCAAAATGAAGTGGTCTTTGTTCTCGAGGACAATATATTCTATTGGTAGTGTGGGAAACAACTCACACACAGATAGGTAAATTCAAAATATATATCATCTGGGAATCAGGGGAACAATAATAAATGGGGTGATCCAGAAAAACCTCTTGTAGCCAGTTGCTCTGGAGCTGAGCCTTGAAAGGAGCTATAGATTGTAGGAAGTGGAGGAGAGGAAGGAGAGAGGTCCATTCACAAGGAGGAGGAATGCAGAAAGGCTGGAGATAAAAAGACATGTATGCAGTATAGCAGGTGGGCCAGTTCATTTGGAATATGCAAGGTGGGTGGGGTGAGGAGGAAGGAGTAAGGTGAAAACTGTATGAACACCATATTCTTGTACAGTGACTACCAAATATACAGTCAAAACAAGAACTATGAGCACTTTTATTTGTCATGGCGTCAAAATTTATTCTTCAGTGTTAATTTGTTCCCCATTTTTCTTTATTTTCAATCACATTAGCAGAGCCTTTTTCTCATAGTTTCTCAAAGTATAATATCTAGATCAAATCTTACAAAAATACCAAAAAGCTATTATCTCACACATGAAACTTAGAAAGCATATACACCACTACCCAAGGAGTCACTCTAGTATGTATGAATCCAAAAAAGGAATGGATCCCCAAGATACACAGCATGGAGAAAGAAGAGTTGGAAGACATAGGCTACATTTTGTGATGAGCAATACTGGAACATAAATTAACCCCCTGACAATATTATTACCTCTGATCATCTTCAATGCTTCTTTTGACTTTTATCTTCTCTTCTCCGGTGTTCACATGAAGACTGTAAATGTACAGGAATATACTGATCACAATCATGAACAAACACTTATTGAACATCTACTACATCCAAGGCACTGTGTGTGGCACCGAGATGCAAAAGGTATAAAATATATTCCCTACCTTCAAGGAACTTACAGCCAGGATGGTAAGGTGAGAGGAATTTTGGTTAGTTGTTTATTATCTGATTTCAGGTTAATTAACTAATAATAACTCATCCACATTAGGACTGGACTTTGATTTCATTGTATTAGGCAATTCCTATTAAGGAAACTCCCTCTACCAGTTTAGATTTATGCCTACTTTTCAATGTAGACAGTTGCCTGAAGTACAGAGAAGTGACATCCTCAGCCAGTATATATCTGAGGTAGGACTTGAATCCAGGTATTTCTGGCTGACGTCAGTTCTCTGTTTACTATGCTAAGCTGTCTCTCTCTTATTCTAAAAGGTGGGTGGTTCACTGTTCCCATTTCACTTAAGAGGAAACAAGCTTGAAAAAGGTAGTGGCTTGTTTATGGTTGCATAGCTGGTGATCTGCATGTACTTTGAGTCCTAGGTCCAGTGGTTATTTTTTCTTTATACTAAGATAACTCTTAGGGGAACCTCTGACTTTCTGGAAAGAAAGCTGACATACACAGAGTAGGGTTTAAGAGGATTAGTTATATATACACACACATACACACGTGTGTATATACATGTATTTATCTTTATATATACATACATACGCATGTGCACATGCTATATATTTACTATATCATGTATGCCATGTCATACACAAATAGTAGATATTAAATATAGTATAGATCTTAGACAAAACAGTTATGTTGCTTTTTCATTTATTAAATAATAAATTCTACCATTTACCTGATATTGACCACATAGACTGTATAATTCCAATTTTGAAAAGTAGAGTTGAGCTGAAAAACACAACGTAAGAGTCAAAGACAGAGGGGTGAGGTTTTATTTGGATTTTTTAAAGAAAAAAACTTTTAGCTAAAATAGACAACTTTTTTCAAAATGGTAAATTATCAGTGGGAAAAACATACATGGATTTACTCAGCTATTATGTTACAGATAACTGACATGTGACACTAGTGCTTAGGTATTCAAACATTAGCAGGGACCATCAGTAAAACACGCATCTTTTTCTATCATCTCAGTGTACATCAGGGAAAAGAAGGCATGCAAAAGGGACTTTTAGGATACAATACCACCATGGCAATAGACACTAATCTATTAAAGCAAATGAATACTCCCAGAGAACACTATTCCCTTTCAATAGATTTCACTTATTTATTTTTTACCATATTTAGTTCCTAATCATATTACATCTACTTTTTAACTCTGACAAATGAATTGACCACAGGTCTTGGAGACTATTACCCAACCAATAAAATAAATTTAAAAACTCAATTTTTCTTTAAAAAAAAGTAGTATTTAACTTGGAAATGTCTTGTCACTAATACTCCTATGGGAAATAACTATAAATAAATTTATTGTTCCCTTCTCTAATCCCATGAAATTAGACATTTCATGCTACTCGCAGAGATTTCTCATGCCTTTCATTAACAAAAGACATTAGGCTTTTTCTTGAGTTGTAAAAGGGGGAAATAAAACGGTACACTGATGCTTTCACTTGCAAAAACCAAAATAAATAGAAGTTCCTGAAACATTTACTTCGTTACTCCCCCTCTTTTTTTGTAATTAAGGGAGTGAAATTCTTCTAAAACTAGGAGAACAAGTCAAGTCTAGCTTCACAGGACTTAAGAAAACAGAGTTAAACAAGTACAAGCCAAGAAAAGGCTGTTTCCTCTGATTATGAAGCAGAGTTTTCATTTGAATACAATAGCAATTTTTAAAGTGTTTTTCTTATCCCTCTAGATATCTGATTTCAGAAAAAGGTAGGGGGAAGGGAGGTTCTACCTTATTTGGTTTCAATGTGATTTCCCTCATTTTTCTAAAATTTGTTTCAAGGATACAGAGAAGCTTTCTAAAAACACGTTATGTTCCAAACTTTTTGACTCTTGATGGAATAAATTAGCATTTATAAAATTTTTCAGTTATTTGGAAACCACACACTACAGACTGAAAGATTTTAAGAAAAAAAGAAGTCCTTGGTTCTTCCCCTTACCACTTTTTCCATGTTTATTAAAGACAAATTTGTAATGCCTTTGATCATATATGGAGTGTTTTAGAAAATAACCCTTGATTTAATTAATTTTAGTCATCTATCAATTTACATAGCAGTAACTAAGCATTATGGCATTGGGAGAAAGAGAAGAAAGGAAGGAGAGAGGGAGGGAAAGGGAGAACAGGGGAGGGAAGTAGGGAGGGAGAGAGGAAGAGAGGAAAGGAGGGAGGGAGAAAGGGAGAGAGGGAGAGAGGGAGAGAAGGAGAACGTGCTAACCCTGGAATCAGGAAGACCCAAGTTCATGTTCTACAACTACTATAAAGGCTGTGGGATCCTAGGCAAGTAACAAAATATCTTGAGTACTTTGAAGAGAAGGTGCAAACTTGCATTAGCAGAGGAAATTCATCCCTGGAAGAGATAAACACCCAAGTGATGAATTTCCTTATAACAATGAAATCAAAGATGAGATCCAAAAAAGGACACTAATTTGGTAGATAGTTCTTTGATTATTTCTACGTGTTTGAATACCAAAAAATATATATATTTTAAGAAAGAAAAATATATGGCAAACATTTTATATTTAGCTACTTAGAAAAAAATACAAAGTATTTTAAATGTAACTTCAAAAACAAAAATTCCATTCTTTGAGTCTAGATTTGTTATAACTAAAAAAAAATGTTAGCTAATATTCCTAGAAGTAAAGAATGCTTGGAAAACAAATTGTGTTTTGTATATTATCATGACCAATATAAGTCTGTTTAAGGCCTCCTATCTTCATCATCATTTGAGAATCAAGTTTATTACATGAAATGTAACATATGTAAGATTAAATCAATCCTGTAAATCAAAATAATTTATTTACTAATGGTGATGTTAAGCACTTGAATTCAGCCACAGTATGGTGGGCATGAAGTTACATAGCATGGAGAACTATATGTAGGTATAGTCATATATACATGCCCTGTACACATTTGTACAAGTATCTTTGTATTTATATATACACAGGTGCCTACATGTATACAGACTCCTCCTTTGTACCATATGGCTATATGGAAATACATAGACACACCATATGCACACACATTTTTCCACTGTATAAATGCATATCCACTACTCTGTGGCTAAATTCATATGCCTTTTTAATAATGAAAGAAATGCAATTTTTGCACTAAACTTTAAGTGAAAGTAACAATATTCTCATTAAACAAGCAATTTTTTTTTTACTTTTCTATTCACAGAGCTAATATTTTGACACTTTGTACTGCTTATAGTCCATTAGTAAATAAATTATTAGGTATGTTTAATTTTACAAACAGCATTTCATGCAGTAAAGTCAAATAATCTCTCTGATGAAGATGGAAGGCCTTAAAAATAATCTAATATTGTTCATGACAACACATAATACACAATTAATATATATTACAAACGTTCTTCAATTTTGAGAACAATATCCAACATTTTTATTAGCTATAACCACTTGACTCGAGTGAAAGAATGGGACTTCTTATTTAAAGTTATTTCATCTAAAAAAAGAAGCATATGAATACCTTTATTCTAGTAATTCATATTATAAATACATGTAATATTCTTCAGGACTATTCTTCCAGAATCATGTTACACATAATTTTGGAATTCAGAAAAAAAAATTTTGCCCAATAAAAGCAATTTTTTTCCTATAGTTTAAAAAGCCTTGTTTCCAGCTCAGTCCAATTTGATTTGGGGATTTAGGTACTGCTTTTCTTTGAATAGTATTATTTTCATATGAGATAAATTAATAATAAATTAATTTATAATTAATTTAATTATATAAATATAAATTATAAATAATTTATAATTAATTTAATATAATTAAAATAATAAATGATAATAATAAACTACTAACATTAGAATGATTCAGAAGGATACAATGAATGAGGGAAAATATGTATATTTGTGGATTTGTATAGCCGTGAGACATTCATTGTCTTTTGTCTCCCCCTTTCCCTCTTCCCCCTCCTTTCTCCTCATATACATACAAGATATATTCACACAGTATATAATTTTCATCATGTGTCTCCTAAATTCATTTGAGATAGGCATCTAAGACTTGTAGGAAGAGTCAGAGATCGTCTCATAAAGATGATAAAAGGACTGGAAAATCCTACTGCTTGTCTCACTTGAGCATATTTACTTTATTATTACATATATTCAGTAATTTTCTCACTCTGATATAATAATATTAGAGGGGGGCGCAGTTTCTCTCTGGATGACCAGAGGCTTAATCTCTTGGTTTACATGAATACTTTCTATGTGAATTGCCATTTCAGGCACATAATGTTAACTCAGGTTAAGAATATGATCAAGGACAACTAGGCCCAGGAAAATATGCAAAGTTAGTCTATATAATTCAAGAAAGATAATTTTTTAGAACAGTTTACAGTATCCCCACATAATGTTCCTCCCACTCTCACTTGAGTTCTGACTGTAGTCTTCTAAGTAGTTACCTAACAATGTTCTATAATAATATTTTATTTTTAAAGCTAGCTAATTTGCTTATATAGAAAAGAAACATGTTTGCAACATCAAGCACAAGCAGAAGTAGATTTAATATGAAAACAAAGCCTTCCAATACATTCTGACCAAGGAAAGCAGGGGGATGTTGATATCTTTGTATTTTTTCACGGTATATAAAAAACCAAAAATAACAACAAAAAAACACAAAAGGAAAAAAACTATAAAGTATGGGGATAGAGGGATCTTTATGATAAAATATCTATTTAAAGCCCAAAGCAAGTATTAAATGCAATGGGGATACACTAAGAAGCTTTCCCAGTAAATACAGGAGTAAAGCAAAAATGCTCTTGTTGAGTTCTCGACATGTTATAACATCAAGCCGTAGCAATAAGAGCAAGAAATTAAAGGTATTAAAATAGATAAGGAAGAGACAGAGACCCTAGATGGTGCAGTGGATAGAGTACTAGTCCTGGAGTTAGGAAGACTATAACTTGCTGAGTTCAAATTGGCCTCACACACGCCTACCAACTATATGACCTTGGACAAGTCACTTAACTCTTTTCCTCAGTTTCCTCGTCTGTAAAATGAGCTGGAGAAGGTAAAAGCAAACTACTCCACTATCTTTGCCAAGAAAACTGCACAGGGAGTCATGAAGAATTGGACATGACTAAACAACAACTAGGAGGAGAGAAAAAAAACTTTTCTTATTTATTCATTATATAATAGTATATTTAGAAAATTCTAGGAAATCAGCAAAGAAGCTAACGGAGACAATAGCACCACCAAAATTCACAGCATTAAAAAGAAACCCACAAGAATAAACAGCATATTTATATAATAATGACAATATCTAAAAGGAAATTTTAGAAAGAGAAATTTCTTTTCCAAAGGAAAAATAATTTCCAAATGCATAAAATATTGGGAATCCAATCTACTAAGCCATAATAACACCTGCATAAATTCATTTACAAAATGTTCCTTGAAGAAGTAAAGAACAACTAAACGTCTAGAAGAATATTTGGTGCTAATGGCTAGGCTCTGCCGGCATAATCAAAAGGACAATACTGTGAAAGTTAATTTACAGATTTACTGTTACTCAACTCTAACAAGCCCAAAGGGTATATTATGTAACATACAGAGAAGCATGGACAGGTTTACATAAACTGATACAAAATGAAAATAAGCAGAGCTAAGAAATAAATATACACGAGTACAACAACGGAAATGGAAATAACATTAACAAAATATCAAGATTAAATGCGGGGACATTTTAATGACCAAGTTTGGTCCCAAAGAAGAAATATGACTAGATACCTCCCCATACTTTTCTGAGAAGTGGACGTGGGTGTGGAACATTGCATATCATGTCAGATTTTAAAATGTAATGTTTGCTTCCGCTAAAAAACATTCCTTTTTGTATTAATTCACATCAGCCTCTTCTCTGTAACTTACAGTCAAGAGTACTTGAGACCAAGTGCCATAAGTCACACAGCCTTCATGTAGTAGAAGCAGGGTTTGAATCCAGATCTTTCTGGGTCTAAGCAATCTCTCCAGCCTCTGAACTATGCTGAATTTGTCTTTTAACACTGGCAAATTCTGAATAATCATAGCTGCCATTCTTACAAATCTTTAATTTTCAAAGCATTTAGCATACCTTATTTCACATGAATCTCACAATAACTCTTTTGAAGTTGGTACTATAGGTATTATAATTCCTACTTTACAGATAAGCAAACAGGCTCAAGGTGCACAAATGACATAGTAATAAGTAACAGAACCAGGATTTGAACCTATCTACTTGATTCCAAGCCCAGAAAACAGTTTTAAAGTTATTTTAATTTATGAAAAAATTCATTCCTAAGTTATCACACTCAGGAAACTAGGGAGGCTAAGATGTAGAACAGCAAGCAGGAGCTGGGGGTAACACCCCTGAGAAAGGCACCAAACTCTCCCGATCTGACATTGGCTATAGACAACAGAATTAAATAGCAAAACTCCTGGGGTGGTGTTTGTAAAGCCGAGCTCATTGTGCTACACTTATAGTTGATTCTCTTGAAAGGATGAGGATATAGTGAAGTAGATGAAATTCCTTTGTGGTCATTTAGGGTCTGTTATTCCTATGGAATTAACCTGTGTTCTCCTGCCCTGGGAAGTCTTATGTGCCAGGGCATCCTGAGAATTTCCTGAATTCATAAGCATAGAGAATACTTATGTAAGAATCTGTTGATGATTTCAACTTCAATTATTGTCTCCTTCTTATCCTTTTCCTGATTTTCTCAGATGTGCCCATGTAAGTTGTGGGACCTGCAGGACTAGGTTGTAGAGTACTGGTATTATGTGGAATTGCCTTAGTGAAGCAGACCTTTATTAGGTAAAGGGCTAAAAACTCTTTTAACAATACATTTGTATTTAGAGTTCTCTGTTCCTTAATGGTTAGCCACATACATATGCATGTATATATGCATATATTGTATATGTGTGCATATGTGTATGCGTATTATATGTTTGTGTGTGTATGTTTGATGAAACCGCCAAGCATTTGTGAGGTACGAATGGTGGAAAAATATGATTCGTTAAAATATAAGGGCTTGTTCTGTAACTCTCTTTACACTCCATATTACATATACATCAAGAATCTATGTTGTTGGTGTCTATTTTTGATTTTAGAGTGAAAAATGATGGAATAGAAGACACACATCTGTTCCATTTATATTGTGCCCTGTTCAGTCTGCCCTTTGTAAGGCCCTATACAAAAGGTAGATAAAATATTCAAAAAAGATGACTCATGTATATGAAAGAATATCTTAGTGGGTCATATAGTTTGCATGGAATTATGCTTTGACTCCTGAAAATGTCAGTCAATCCTCTGAATACAGAAACTAATTTTTGGAATGGTAAACATTTAATGTGGGCTATTCAAGAATAAAAATAAAAATTTATTTAAACTTATGCTAACAAACTGTCACTATGCATATATGAAACCAGAGAAATCAGATGCTACCCTCCATTAAAGATTTGCTGTTAAATTATCCTCATTAGTCATTATTTTTAATGTATCTTCAAAATTCTACATTTTAAAAAGGGGTTCTTCATTAAATTCTGACTTTTTAAATTCAGATATTAAAATTTATTTCATTGTTATTCTAATTTAACTTTTATGTATAATTAGATTATTTTAATAGCTATGACGTCCTTAAAGAAAATAGTAACGATTACATTTTCCTACCAATCTTCCTTTGGAGATTCAAGAAATCTAAAAATATCACTTACTGATTAAATACTTGGCCTTTTTCCCTTTTTTTGCTACTTAAAGAACATTTAGCACAATGTATAAAAAAATTCAAATTCTCCCCAGCCCAAAGGGCGTCAATAGCCCCTTTTCTCTATCTTATTCACAAGATGTTGCATATGATTTTATTATTATTATCACCATAATAGATATTTGCAATTTGAATGGATTAGAGCAGGGGTGGGGAACCTGTGGCTTCAAGGCCACATGTGGCTCTCTAGGTCCTTAAGTGCAATCCTTCAACTGCATCCAAACTCCACAGAGAGACGTAATATTAACTACAGGTATTATAGGGAGAAATAGAAGTTGCAAAGATGATAAATGTTTAGCTACCACTAGAATATTATGGTAGAAAATGAAAATCATGCCTTCTGTATTTGTGATAGAAAGGAAAAAAAAGACTTAAGACTTTACTCACCCATTCTGCAACCTTGCTCTGTACTTTCACCTCAGGTTGACCAAGAATGTTTTGAATAATCATTGAAATCCGGTAAATTATGCCATCTGTCCATTGAAAATAACAGTAAGAAAAAATACTGTAAAAAATACTGTATTCTTCTCATAATCATACATGTCATTTCAATATAAGTGATAGGAAAAACAAACAGCCTCAAAGGGGCTGTTTCATTTTGTACCTCTAATTATTTTAAAACTCATAAGTAACCACAGCAGGGTTCAGCCATCAAATTTAATTCTAAATCCCTGTGTCACTAAATCACAGTGTCTAATTTTAGCTGTTTATGTTATTTAGAATTCTCCAGCTTCCTGTTTTCTCATTTTTGTGTACTTTCTTTCATGTGCTAAGGCTGCAGTTCATCCTTTATATTGCACGTTATAGATGATGACAGACAAATATAAAAACTTGGAAAATACAAGGACAGGAATATATTTTAAACAAAAGAAAAAACTCTCAAGAATTAAACAAAAAGATACACACAGTTAGTACTACGGATCCTTTAATGTATCTTCAAAATTCTATATTTTAAAAAGGGGTTCTTAATTAAAGTGATTGTTCTTTAGTAATAATTAGACTTAACTTTACTAAATTTCCTATGCACAACAATGACAAGGAGGATAAGAAAAATAATACTGAATTATTTGTAACCCAATGCTTAAAGGCACAGTGCCTGGCAATCTGTAGGCAATAAATGCTTGTTGGATTGACTTGAGCTCTACAAAACAATAAGTTAACGTTCTGCCACTGAAAATTTTCAAGGTTAGTTAAATTGATTCTATAGGACTAAAACAATCAGATGAAAGGTCAAAAAGAAAGAAAGAAAAAGCCAGACTTTATCTGCATGTTACCAAATAAGATTCATCAAAGGCCCGTGCTGAGCTGATATCTTATAGGAGCATGGAGATGACCCCAGTGCTCAAAGGTTATGCAGTGAAACCCAAACTTTTGCAAATTTTAACAAACTTGGAAGACTTATAGTACTGCCCTGGAGATGACTATTCTCGGAACATGTAGACCAAGAGGCATATTATCAGAAAACAATCACCTAGAGATGACCTTTTGGGAAGTGGAAAGGAGGGGGAGGTAAGGCACAACAATTAAATACAGAATTTTAGAGCATTTCACCCTACTTTGAGGGAGGAAATATTCTCATTCATCAAATCATGGATCTTTTGAAATATTAAAATAAGATGATAAATATAGAGCTTGAATGATTTTCCTCAACTAAACCATTTGCTTCTACTAGAAAGACAAATTTCTAGGGATACCAATTTTAATTATTATTGTTATTAATGCCTTCAGCCTACATACTATTACCAGATTAATTTTGAAGCACAGTTCTGATTAAGTCATCTTATGAGGAAAAAAGAATTAATGGATCCTGAGTGGGATAGGTTTAGTGAAGACTTCTCAGATTGTAATTCTTCTCCCAGGGGTGAGGTAAGACTGAGAGGCTCAAGGTTACTATATTTTTAGAACAGAATAATTCCATATAAGGATATAAAACTATGTAGTACATTAGGGTCTCAATGATTGGATAAAGTTTACCTAATTCTTCAACATCTTCATTTCAAAAGGGATTGGTTAGATTTCGTGTCTAGAATGTAAGATCATATTCTCAGCTAATGAGAATAATGGTCAGTGGAGGGGGAGGGACTTGCATTAGGGTCTATATAAATCACTGCCTTTTCTTTGTCTTGGGCTTTCCTACTCCTACAGGTTAGCCCCACTTCTCGAGAATCGAATAAATCTCTTTTCTGTCATCACTTTGAGAGACCTCTGAGTAATTGATTTATGTAGGGACCTGAGCCATCCCACACACTCCCCATTGCCTATCAAAGTTAAATTGAAACCCCTTAGTTTGGTACTTAAGGACTTCCATGATTTGGACACCACCTATCTATTTAATCTTACCCCTAACTACTTTCTTTGCGCATCCTAAAGTCTAGGATGAGTCTAGACCATAAGCTTCAAAATGGAAGAGTCTATTTCTCATTAAACTCTGTCCATTATCTACCAGAATATTCCACATGTAGTTGGAGTTTAAAAAATGTTTGTTAATAGCTAGCATTTACATAGCACTTTAAGGTTTGCAAAGCTCTTTACAAATAATGTCTCATTTTTGTGATCACAACAACCCTAAGGCATACATAGGTCTTATTATTACTGTCACTATATAGAAGAGGGAACTGAGGAAGAGAAGAATTTAAGCAACTTGTGTGGGCTTAAACAGTGATTAAGGATCTGGGACTGAACTTGAACTCAGATCTTTCTGACTGATCCAGTGGCTTTATCTTTCACCTATCTGCCTCAACTTGTTAAATAAATGGATGAAATTGAATCACTTTCAATTCCCTGAAATTAATGTGCAATTTCTGCCATGTAAGCGTCTGTTCAAGCTACTCTGCCAGGGATGCTCTCTGTTTTAGGCATGATTTTTCCCATGCTTTGCTCTATCCAATTCCTACCCATCCTTCAACGCCCAAATCAAATTCTACCTCTTCTAAGATTTCTCTGATTAACTTGCCCCTAGCTGGAAGCAATGGTCTTTCTTTTGTTAACATCATAATTTGTACCCCTGATAGGGCACTTTGGCGTTATTCCTCATCTTTAAGTTATTCATGTTCTTTTCCTATCTCTCCTTCTATCTTATAGGCTAAAAGAGGATTAAAATGGTCTTAATTCTTTTTCATTTCTTCCTCTCCATAACATCTCATTTTCTATACTACCTTGGTTCACAGTAGGTACTCAGTACTAAATCAAGTAATATTTTAAAGCTAACTTGCCTGATAGACTTTTCTAAATCTGCCTAGATATATTCTACTTGACATTTTTGTAGAGGCCAGCTGTATATAGAAATAAATGTAGAAATATAATATAGGATATATTAAATATATTCTAATAATGTATATCTAAATATAGAAAGAAACAAAGTCTTTTTGAAAGTTTTATATTTCTTTTGAAGGGAAGAATATATCTCAAGGGAAGGAAAAATTCTAGTGTGAATTTTATGTTTAGTCAACTTTCTTTGCTTGTGACTTCCTTGGGAAAATATCAAAATGAAATTCAAAACAAACATACGTGTGTGTGTGTGTGTGTGTGTGTGTGTATGAGTAGGTTTATGATAAACATTAGGAATGGTGAGCTGAGACTGTAGACAGGAATGGGTAGGACAATAAAAGTATGAATACTACCAATGAAAAAACCTCAGCCCCCATCATTATGACCCACCAGCATTTGAGTTAGGGTCAAACAAGGTCAAAACCACTACTCTTTAAGATGTTTAGATGACCAGCAACAGCTACATTGAAATACAAAGTTTTAATGTATATGGGTCAGCTTGTTTCAATCTATTCAATTCACTCAAACTTTTAATGAGCTTGATTCACATTCCTTTTTGAAATGAAGAATCATGTCATGGACAGAATACTGGTCTTGAAGTGAACAGAGACCTGTAATCCCACCTCCAGTGCCGGCTGTATGATCTTGGATAAATCACTTCCAGGAAATAAATATTACTTGGACTACCTGTTCTATTCAGCAGAGTTGTGGTGAGAAAAGTACTTTTTTAAATGTTAAAACGATATACACATATACATATGTGTGATTATATGTGTGTATCTATCTATCTATATGCATATACACACATATGTCATTATTTTTATTCTCCTTTGGGACAGTTTATCTGGTATTATGGATTCTAACTTTCAGATAACTCAATAAAGTTCTCCAACTAAGTTAGAGGATGTCCTGAGCCTCTGAGGAAAAAACCAAAGCTCCAGAGTTCAGAAATCTATTTTAAGAATCTATGGGAATTTTGATGAACATTTATCAAATACAGTGAGCTGAATATTTTAAAAGCTACCACTAGATGGTGACCTAAAGCATGGTATTGGCAAGTTCATAAAAGCAGGATTCCTTCCCACTATCTGGAGAATACATAACTGCTCTTTGGTGATTAAAAGTGATACTTTAAAGGGGGCAAAAGAGAACATAAAGCAATGTGTTGTAGGATTTTTAATTGTTAAAAAATTCAATATTATTAATGTTTATGTATCTCTTTCATCGTTTGTCTACTTTATCTCTTTAGTTAAATGTTTTCCAACCTACTTTTTTATCTTTGAAAACAAAAATATAATACCAGTATCACAGAGCAAGAGTGAAACCAATTTACAAATCCAGTCACCTCCTTAGAGTTACATTGGTTGGTAAATGGAAGAAAAGAAAAACTAAAATATAGTAACGGATTATAACGAGTTAATTGGCTTGAGAATCTGTTATGACTGCTATTTTACTGCATCTAATATCTTAAGTGATTGCTGAAAACCATGTTAGCTATTTCCTACAAGTAACTTTAAAATCTATGTAGCTAACAATTTATCTTTCCCACATTTCACTGAACAGACTGACACCACGGTTAACCTCTGATCTGCAAAAGCAGTTAAGGTCACTGAGTGAGTCAAATAAGGAAGATAAAATGCCTTTTGAAGGCATGCGAAGTAGAGTTTCAGGCATATTGATTCGTTTGCTGGCTTACTGCAGCAGAAGATGCATTGTTATCAGAGAAAATGGATGATCCAGGATGTGTTACTGGAAAGGATATACTTTGAAATGGCAAGAAAAATTGATGGAGAATTTTCTTTCTGCTATCCTGGAATCTAAGCTGTCCTCACCTAGAGGATGAATGGCTCCCGAGACTGCCAGAATGGAAAATGTATGAGTTAAATATTCATAAATTTGGAGGCTTCAAGAGATATATGTACTGTCTACTGAAGCCTATCAATTTCACGAATTGTAGTAGAACCCCAAATGCACATTTCTTGAAAGAAAATGTTTCAAAGTACATCTATTACCCAACTGGGTGAAATTTCCAAGACTGGAATCGAGATCTGACTCTTTGGTATGAATCATATGATGAAAAGGTATAAAAAAAAAATCCCAGGGCTCTTTTCAGGAAATCCCATATTAGTTAGATGTCTTTTATTTGACCTATGAGTAATGATACTTTTTTGTAATTCTATACATGTTGCAGAACTGAAACATTTTGATTTAACTTCTTTCCATGACTGAGGAGTTAAGAGTAAAAAAAAAAAAAAAAAGGACTGATAGTGTTGAGAAGATAGTGAGAAAGCTATTAAATATGACAAGTGCGGTTCTGGAGTATTCCCCTCTCAGGTTATTGTACAGAGCGTGACATGAACTCTTGACTGGAAATAGAAGACAAGAAACTGAATTTAAATAGAAAGGGAGGAAGAAAGAAAGTTGTCTTTCTTATAGGAAACAGAACAAAAAGCTACATTTCCAGTGGGTTTTCCTTGGACTGAATTTCATGTCTACTGGAACAGTCGGTGGTTTTCCTTTCACTGATACCACAGTAGTACTAATTTAAAAGACTGAAGAAATAGTGTTTTTTGGACACTGAGGCTTTGCCCCTTCTGCATAGTAAACCATAATTGCAAAAACAGCAGGACCCTAGGACTTCACTGTGCCCATCCTGAGAAGACAGCGTCAGTCCTTCCCATTTTCATGTGTCTAATGTTTCAAGTTAAAAGGAATCTTTCTTAGAGAAAAATCTAATGTAATACCTTTACTTTACAGATGAGGAAACTGAGGTCTGAAGATATTAAGTGATTTGCATAATATCACCTAGCAAAGTTAAGATTTGAACCTTGGACCCCCGGCACTCCCACTCTTTGTTACTGTTCTGTGCTGCTTCCAATGCAGAGATGTGTCAACTGAAATCTTAAGCATCTTATTTGGTCATCCAAAAAAGCAAGTCATTATGTCTTATAAATTCCGAAGCTTGAAAGTATTTTGTCATATAAATAATCACAAGTTAATGGGAAGGGGGAGGGAAACAGTCATACTTTTCCAGGTATTAGAAGGTGGGAAGAGGTAATGTTGGGATATTAGATAGCAAAAATTTTTCCTACTTGTTTTAAATTCCTTGTCACATGTTTTTAAGATCTCTCTAAGAATTAAAGGGCATCTAGGTGATACAGTGGATAGAGTACTGGTCCTGGAGCCAGGAAGACTGATCTTCTTGAGTTCAAATCTGGCCTCAGACCCTTACTAGCTATGTAACCCTAGGCAAGTAACTCAACCCTGTTTTCCTCAATTTCCTCATCTGTAAAATGAGCTGGAAAAGGAAATGGCAAACTATTTCAGTATCTTTGCCAAGAAAACCCCAAATGGGGTTACGAAGAGTTGGACATGATTGAAATGACTAAACAACAAGAATAAAAATTGTAGAGATGTCCACCTGTATTAGTCAAGAAAGAGCCTCACTGGGAAATCCCCACATTAATGAAATGACAGGTCCAGTCTATCTATATCCTGTAACAGTAACATCTGGGCTTCTCTCTTCAGAATATTATTGACAGAAAAAATAAGTAATTGGTAATCAGTCCAATGTTAAAAGAATTTTTAATAAGTGGACATTGTGTGTGATAGTTGTGCTCATTTTTTCCAGCAAAAGAAACAAACAAAAAACCCCAACAAAAATAATGTAGATAGATCTACTTTATTTCAAGTAAAGAACCACTTACTGTCTAATCATCTTTAAAATTTTTTAGTTTTGAGGGAAAAATTTTTCCCTTCTTTAAAAAAACTCAGATTTCAATTTTCATTTAGGGAATTACAGATTCCAAACCATTTCAGAAGATTCTAATATATTTGTCTATTGTGGTGAAATCAAAATGCAATGGATGACGTAAAATTAGGACTGAAAGAATGACGACAAAGACTTTTATTCAAGAATCTCAGAAATTACATGAGGAATGACTACAAATCTACTCCACCAAGTCCAGGCCTGCAAGAATCATATCCATGCAACAGAGGATGTGTCAGTAGTAGGGGGAGAAGTTCACAGAGGCTCTTTTGTATGTCCATACAAAGAGTACATGACTGAATCACAATTATAATATTTTAAACTACTGGCTGAAATCTATATAAAATATGCACTGGAACCTTTGCTTTGCTCCTTTCTGGGGGACTGTTGGAATTTGTGCTTCATCATAAATCTTGTTGGTATGGGTATCAAAGCCTGCTAAAACATTGCTCCTCTGACTCACTGTCTTTATGGTTGCATTGATACATAAATATGTGTGCATGCATATGTATATATGTATGTGTGTGTGTATATATATATATATATATATATATATATATATATATACATGTATGTATTGCTTCATGCAAAATAGGATGCAGTTCCAACAAAAGTTCTTACAGACTTTAGATGCAACTTCTAAAGGAGAAAGGAAAAGTGAGTTATGTGAATTTTGCTTCTATGGATCAGAGGTTCTTAACTAGAGAATAGAATTTAAAGGACCCGTGAACTTGAATGGAAATAGTTCCTTCCCTCTTTCAATATAACTGGTTTATTTTGTAATCTTATTTAATTTATTTTATACTGAAAAAGGATCTATAGGCTTCACCAGACTGCTGAAAAGGACTATGATGTAAAAAAGATTATGAATCTCTGCTCTATATTTTGGTCCCGCAGGTGAGAATGTGATATTCTCAATTTGTAGAAGTCTTTGTCTCAATAAGTCAAATAGATGGAACACAAATAATTTGTATATTGCTTATACTGCATAATTGTGAGAATACTACTCTTCTTGATGTAGTGATGAAGAGGGATGAAGGGGGGAACCTGAACCATGTTGTCAATTACAAAGAGACTATAAACAAGATTCTATATCCTGTAGACATGTGTGTTTATGAATATAAAAAGTAGCAATTCAACTTTTCTCTCCTATTTCTTAAATGAATGGTACAATTAGATAAGTGATTTCAAAAATTACATGAGAAATATAAATAGGATACATGAAAGACACAAAAGTTACTTCAAAACAAAAACCCAATTCACTGCATAACTACTTGTGGATTTAAAATGATTAGCAAATCTCTTCCCTGGCAAAAAAAAATAAAACAAATATAACACAACATCCATTGTAATTGACTAAAATGTTCAAGTGGTTGACCATAAATACCATTGACATAAATGAGATGCAAAATCAATATAAACAGCTTTTTAAATTAAGTTACATGAAATATTAAAATCCAATAGTTTCTGAACAAAGACATCACACAAAACATTATGAATTCCTAAAAGAAACATTATTTTTTTGAAATCACCATTAAAACTGATGCTTTAATTTTTCAAATTTAAAATAGCTTTACTCCAAAAGATAGTTCAAGTAACAAATGGGGAGAAATGGTTGTTAAATTCTATTTATTTAATTAACCAAAACATCAATTATATTGGTAATCTGAACCATACACAGCAAAATAATATTCATCTTGTTCATATTGGCCTTTCAGATAAATGAAGAAATAAAATGTATGTGGATATCTATATATGCATATGTACATATACACATATATGTATACACACACATATATAGACAAATAGAGACAGTTGTCTGTTTATTTTAAATATGAGGCACACTGATGAAACCCTTGAGGTTTTCCCTCAAAATACAGTTGTTAATATTTCAGAGATATTACAAAGAAAAAAGGGAACAATTTCTTACCATTCCTTTGGTTATCGACTCTATTAGTAACAGGCATGTTAGTGGTGACAATGGGTGGTGTAGTAGGAGAGTTTACAGTAGCTGGCAATAAAGATGAAAGAGATGTAATCTTGCAAAGGAACACATGACCGTTAATATGGATAAGCAATCTAGCACTCATTAATGCATGAAAACACATACATGAGCATAATGGAAGTCATCTACTGCTAGATACTAAATATCACATATTCCAAGTTGATAATGAGTAAGGAGGAGAAATAAAGTGATAGGTTCCATGTCCCCAAATGGAATCATTGAACATGGCACTAAGTTAAAAGCTACATAAAGGTTCTAGGAACATTACAGAATTGTAGCAAGATTCTGGATTGGAAGTCAAGAGATCTGAATTCTAGTCCTGGATCCAAATTTGCTTTGTGAACTTTGGTCACATCATTTTGACCTTCTAGCCTTCAGGTTCTCAACTGCAAAATAAAGGGATTAGACTAGCTGATCATCATGATCTTCTTTTGACTTTAAATATTCTAAGATTCTACAAAATTAAATCACTGCAACTCAGCCACATTCAAATAAAGTTAAATCTCCAAGGATTGATTCTTTTTCCTTGAGAAGAGAAAATACAAACATTAAGAAAACCAAATCAGAAACAAATGTGAAACAAATCAATCATTTAAAGATCCAACTAGCTTTACTAAACACTATTCAATGGATTGTTATATAAGTGCTATTCCTACAAGGGTGACATTTTCAGAGCATTACATCATATTTATACTTTTAACACTGAAATTCACAGATGAAAACCTCATGTACTGCTTTAAAAATGTTCTTAAGTATTTGGGAAAAGATGTACTTTCAGATAAGAGAAAATATGAAATAAGATTCAAAGGAATGCATGTGTGAATAAATACACACACATACTCATATATAAATATATACACAATCTGTATATTCACATGTGTGCATACATACATGGAAACAGTACATTTTAAAAAATCATTACATCTTGATAAACATACTAACAAATACATCAGAAGTCTCCCATTGGTTAGAATTCAGCTTTCCTAGACAGAGTATGCCAAAAAAGATCTCCTATCTTTCCCACCCTACACTTCTTTTTTAAAGTGAATATATTAAATTCAGTAATCAGTTTAAGTGCAGTGAGGTGATAATTTATTGTAATGCTAAAATTTCACTGGTTTCACACTTTACCAAGAAATGCAATTGATCGTTATCATCTGTAATAGAATAGGTTGTTTTTTTGTCTCAGCCTCATGACAAATAAAAAAAAAAATCAAAACAAAATTTTTGAACCTTTATGTGGTTTAAGCAGAAAATGTATTTTTTCTCTTTAAATTCAGTTTGTAAAAATGGCCATGGTAATGATTCCATGTTTTGGAGAACCCAGTATTTCTTTCGGCATTTAATCTGTAGAGAATATAGGCAAAAGGGGTCACCAGGATATTAGGAGCAACAAGGAGAAAATAAAGATGAAATTTATTACTGTGATAATTATACTTAGATATAATTATATTAATTATATATTATTGAGTACACAGCTACTTGGTACATAATATATAATTGATGTAATATAGAACATAATATAATTATTATTTAACTCAATAATTATCTGTAATAATACTCATTATTATTGCATTAATAATAATAGCAATAATTCTGAGCAAGCCCGGAGTTATTTTGAAATCAAAGTCCCATTGTAAATGACAAATGATCTGGCTGTCTCCTGTTAAATTAGCAGAGAATTACGTTTACTTTCAATATTTGTTCTCATTTTATGAACATGAATACTTCTTTAGAACACTCTGTGGCAGGATTAATACAGGACCTTTGCAATCTGCTTGAGAAGAAAATAGAGGAAGAAATGAAATCAACCCTTGTTAAATAGTCATGTAATCATTCACATTTGAAATAGTAAAAGCTTTATGGAAATCTGGTCAGAGTGTGTGAATGCATTCCTTTCTTCATACCGTATGTACAGTACACCCACACATGGAAGAAGACTTCCAGAAATTCTTCTATTTTTCTAAGTTGCTGGCTTACAAAATTTAAAAATAAAGAAAAGTGAAACTAAAAATCAAAACAGTAACGAAAGCATTATCTAAAACAGCATGACAGCAAAACAGATGTTCGGGAAAAAACAAAACTGTCGAATTGATGTTATATCCCTACCTTGACAAAGGGTTCCCAGTTCTGCACAGCTAGTGAGTTCTGATGCTGGCAGTGGAATCAGGTATGAACCTAAATAAACAGAAACAGATCATTACATAAATTTGATTTACACACACTCATACACATATTTTAAAGCACACACATAAATAAAAGGTTACAAGGTGTAGAGTGAAAGGAGCTCCCAGAAGAGGCATCAACGGAACTCATATATATATATATTTACTACAAATAAAATGCATTGTGTTAGGGGTTTGGGATATAAAAATGTAAAATCATAACCTCTTGTCTTAAGAAGCTTAAAATCTCATAGAAGGAATAATGTATCTTCTTCTTGTTTAATCATTTTAGTCATGTTTGACTCTTTGGGACCCCATTTGGAGTTTTCTTGTCAGAGATAATGCAGTGGTTTGCTATTTCCTTCTCCAGCTCATTTGACAAATGAGGAAACTGAGGCAAACAGGGTTAAGAGACTTGCCCAGGGTCACACAGCTAGTAAGTAACTAATAATAGCTCTACATACACAATTATTATGCAAGTTAGAATACGATTATATACCTAGGGACATTGAAATAGCGGTGTGAGGGACTCAGAAGAAAGAATCGTTTCTCACAAAGACCAAGGAAGGCTTCATAGAAAAGGTGACAGTTGAGCTAAGACTAAAAGGAAGTATGTAATTAGGCACATAAGTGAGGGGAGGAGTCCTTTTCAGGTATGAGGCAATGTCCCACTGATGTATTATCTTTTCATATAAAGAAATTTAGTGCTAGCACGGCAGAAAGGTACTTTCACATAAAGACAGAATATTAGGTGATAAATATTTGAGAGAGACTTGAGAAGTCTTGGATATCAAAAGAACTATGGAATAAATGTAACACTTTAAATCATCTTGTAAACGATATAGATTGATTTTATTTGTATGTGAATAGCTTGATAGTTTAAAGGGGGCAAAAGAATGAATTTTTATCTATCAAAAACTGAAAATATGTGAATATATAGAAACTTTGATTTAAAGGCACAGAATGAGATGGAGGACCATTTTGAGAACTTGGAGATAGAGGGCATTATGATCCCTCAGTTCATTTGCATATAACTGCTTTAAGACTTGAGAGTAAATCTTATGAAATGAAAATCCTAACTATTTAGAGACCAAAGGATGATTAAATTAAGGGCTGTTTATTTCATAGGGGAAATTTAGTTTATTGTTCTAAGTGAATAGTGTCTTACTGAATATCCTGAGGATTTGATTTAAGCCACTGAAATCGGCTGAAGAGGCTGGCTGAAGGAGACTTCAATCCATTCTCCAATATGAATTTAGCCAAAATATTCCCCTGCTGAAGAACCTTCATTAGCTTTCTATTCCCTTAGAATAACATGCAAACTCCTCAGCTTAGCATCTGAAACCCTGCACAATTTGTTCCTAGCCTTCCTCTCCAGGCTTACTGAGCATGACTCCCATTCACCCATTCTAGATTCTAGTCAAACAGATTTTCTTGTTCCCTAAGCTTAACATTCCATGTAGGTGGAAGTCTCTAAATCCCTAGGTTGGCCCTGGTTCCATCGCAGTAATGATTAAAGGAAGTAAAGGAGAATGAGAAAGAAGGCAATGTTGTAGGAAATCAATTCAGAAACTCTATTTCCACCTCAATGAAGTACTTGAAGCAGGAAGAAAGGAAAGAGTAAAAAGGGCCTGATTAAACGTAATTTCTTTAACTACTCCCCTTGAATCTTCATTATTTTCAAATGGTTTGGCATTTTCAGTTTCTATACTGTAGAGGTTAAACTAGAACTATCCTAACATCTCAATCTCAAATTTGTCTAAGATTATTGGATCCAATGGAGGCATCTCTATTTTACTGATTATGTACTGTACCTGGCACAATGCTGTACGTGTCTAACACGTATTCTTTGGTCATCCACAATATCAATGATGAGCATATGCTGAAGTCAAAAGGACACTGGACTGTGAGTCAAGAGAACTGGGGTTAAGTCATGGCTCAATCACTTACTAGTCAGGTGACTTTGGACAGATGACAATCTGTCTGATTCTCAGTTTCTTCACCTGTAAAATGAATACTTTATTCTGGAGAAATTCTATAATGTCTTTCAACCTCAGGTATTACATAAAATCTCATGAAATTTAGGCAAAATTGTTTTTAGGGATAATGATTCAGTATGGCACAGTGGAAAGGACACTGGAGCCAGAATCAGAAGGCCTGGGTTCAAAACTTGGCTCTGCCACCTTTGCGATTTTGAGCAAGTCATTTCACTGCAGGGCCTCATTTTTCTCGTCCACAAAATAAAAGGGTTGACAAGATGGCCTTTGAGGTTTATTCTAGTTATACAGTCATGGTCCTAAAAAAAATTGTTTATACTTAGAATCTTCATCTCAGTTTCTTCATTTGTAAAATGAAGAGATTAGATTAGATATCTCTAAGGTCTCTTCCAGTTCTAAAACAATGATCTGGTGGAGTCTATTAAGTAAAATTGGCCAGAACCTGTAAATTTCAACCCTGTTCCACTTTTAGAATATTTGCAACTAAGAGGTATCCTTCCCAAGACACCTATTAATGAAACCAAAAACAGAAGGTGTAATTTTGTTCCTGTCAACTTCCCTCTGCTAGTAAATTTACAAAAAAGAAGACTGCTAAGGAATTAATCAAGATAATCCTCCCTGGAGGTCATCAAGACACTAAGCATCAATGGAGGGCTTTGAGAAACAGACTCTTGTGTGTTTGTTTCCATTAGCACCCCCAGCACCAATATATTTTTGTCCCTTTTTTTGTGTGGATGCAATAAAGATATCTGCTTAATATTAGCTGCAATATTTTCAAATGGATTTTCATGAACACACCGACTCCAAACCATTGGTAAGATACCAAGAGCAAAGCACTAGAGCTCTCTCTCTCTCTCTCTCTCTCTCTCTCTCTCTTCCTCCCTCCCTCCTTTCCTGCGTCTCTGTCTCATTTTGCTCCTAAATATTCAGTAACATCAGCAGCAACAGCCACTAAGCATATGACTATAAATAATCTCAGCTGCTGGGGAGCCTGAGGATGGTGGATAGATTGAGTTTAGGAATTCTGAGCTATGGTAGGGCTAAAGATGATCGGATGTCTACAGTAAGTCTGGCCAAAAATTGATTGAGCCCCAAAGCTGAGCTGAGAAGGAGTAGAATGGCCCAGGTAAAAAAAAAAGGGAGCTGGTTAAAACTTCATCAATGATTGGATTAAGCCTATGAATGACTACTACACTTGCAGCCTGAGCAGGGGATGGGAGGGAGAGGCAGAAGAAGAAAAGAAGGGAGAGAGAAAAGAAAGGGAGAGAGAGGGAAGGAGGGAGGGAAAGAGAGAGAGAGAGATGTATTTTCAAAAATTAAAGGAAACTATTCTACATAATTCATAGAGCATCATATTCAGTGGAAAAATTATCCTTGCATGTAATTGCTATTTAAAGGAAGACTGAACAATTCCAAAGAACAAAGTATTTTACAGAAGCAAAATGATAATGACTGCTAAAATCCCTGGGCCGTCCTAATATGAAAAAATAAAAATAAAAAAGCTGAACTCATTAAACCTGAACTTCTGAGAATTTTTAGTAAGGTTGAAAAAAGAAAGGAGCTAACATTTTTCAACCAGAGGGGAGAAAAATCTGAGATAGTCTAATTGAAAAGTGACATAAGTTAGAGGAGTGTTAACGCAAGCTGTTCTGCAGCAGTCCGAGATTCAGCAAAATAGCAAAAAGAATTATCGTGAAAAAAGTTTTATACTAGTGGTAGTTTCCTTCCAAAATGTCAAAAATAAAATTAAATGTTACACAGCACATATGTACAGCATAAATAATTACATGCAACTTTTTTTCAGGATGAAAATGGGTTTAATTTGCTCAGTCTGGTGGGGTAGGAAGAACACCAGACAAAATCTGGAGAAATGAGTTTGAACTCTGAATCCAATATAACAAGTCAAATCTATAAGCATTTCTGTTACCTATTTGCCAGACACTGTGCAAAGTACCAGGGATACAGAATTGGGGGTGGGGTGGAGATAATTCTTGCCTTCAAGGAGCTCCCAGTCTAAAGGGGAGGGAGAGACAACATGCAAATAATTGTGTCCAAACATAACATGTATTGAATAAATTGGAGATAATTTCAGAAAGATGGTATCAGCACCAAAGGAAACCTAGAAAAGCTTCTTTCTTACAGAATGTGGGATGTTTAATGAAACTTGAAGGAAGCCAGAAAAGCCAGGAGGTGGAGATGATGACGGAGAGAATTACAGGCAAGGTGATAGCCAGTGTAAATACAGAATGGGGAAAGTTTTGTGCAAATATTATCAAAGGAGGCCAATGTCACTGGATTATAAGGAAGTGGAGAAGAGAATTGTGTAAGAAGACTAGAAAGGCAGAAAGAGATCAGGTTATAAAGAATTTTGAATGCAAAGCAGAGGCCTTTTTTTATTTGATCCTGAAGGTAACAGGGAGGCACTGCAGTTTACTGAGTCTAGAGAAGGGTGGTGGTGAACTAGTTAGAAGATTACTTTAACATCTAAGTGAAGGATAGACTACAGTAAGAAGAGACTTGTGAGGCTGAGGGTCAGTACCAGAATGGTGGCAGTATCACAGCAGAGAATGGAGAAGTATACTTGAGAGATGTTAGGAAAATGGAATTGATGGGACTTGAAAATATATTGGCTATGGAGTGTATGAGAGAGTAAATATTTGAGGATGACATTTAGTTTGATAGTAATCAAGAAAATAAAGAGGAGAGAATTTGGAGACAAAGATAATGACGTCAGTTTTAGACATAGAGTTTAAGATGTCTAGGAGATATCCAGTTCCAGATGTCCAATAGGCAGTTGGATATGGGAGATGAAGGTTCAGAAGAAAAATTAGGATTGAACAAATAGACCTGAGAGTCGTTCACAAGGAGATGACAACTGAATACACAAGATCAACAAGTAAAAAAATAAAGAAAAGGGCCCAGATCAGAGCCCCATAGGAAGCAGGCATTATCTGGATGAAGATCCAGCAATAGAGACTGAGGGGCCATCAGATAGGTAGGAGAAGAATGTCTTGCAACTAAGAGAGAAGAGAGTGTCAAGGAGAAAGTGGTCAATAGTGTCTAACACTAAAGAGAGACCAAGAAGGATGGAAACTGAGAAAAGGTCATTAGATCTTGCAATTAAAAGAACACTGATAACTTTGAAGAAAGCTGTTTCAGTTGACTGAACAGAATGGAAACCATACTGTGGAGAGTTAAGGGAATAAAAGGAAGGAAACAGAAACATCCACTGTAGATGGTCCTCTCAAGGAATTTAGCCATGAAAGAAAGGAGAGACATAAGATGATAGCTAGCTGGGATGGATGGATGGCAAGAAAAGATTTTTTTGACCAGGAGTGGGTCATACAAACTGGGACACTGTGAGTCAGTAGTCCCTTTACCTCTCAGAGCTTCCTTGATCTATAAAATTGGAATACTAATATTTACACACCTATTCCAAAGGGCCAGTGTGAGAAAACTTTGGAGACCTTAAAATCTACTATAAATATAAAATTTTTTCATTTTCATTTTTATTATGGCATGATTTTCCTAATCCTCCCTTATCAGGGCAATGTCTTTGAACCTCCCACTTCCCTGATTGGCATGTATGGGTTTCTTCAATATATTTCAAAATGTTCCTCAGTCAAATTAATTTGAAGAATGTTGGTTAAAGAACAGAGTTCTGATACCAGGTGCAAAAGTTTATAAGGTGAAAAATATAGTAAATCATAACATTTTTATGAAAAGTAAATTAGGGATCACATGAGCTTTCAGAATTCATTGAGTCAAAATGCTCCAATCTTTTCAGTAAATTACTAAGTCAAGAATAAAATTACCAATACATACACAATCTATTAATTTTCTGATCAATGATGGACATAAGCCAGCTTAGGGACTTTAGCTAGCTTATGAACTTCAGCAACTGTATATCCACAAATATATATCTATCATGCAGGATATACTAAAGAATATGTGCATTTGTGTGTATTTATACTACACATATAGTAAGCATGTGTACTTATATGTACATATACACACAGAAATGTCGTAAAATGAGGCTTAGCTACTGAAATTCCTGAACAAAAATTATTTTGAACATCATAAAGATGCAAAGAATCATACAAATAACTAAAAATTTAGTTTTAAAAAACTATGAGAAAAGTTAAACTAAATAAAAATTGCTGAAATACTCTTAACTCAGCCGTATTTTTAAGATGTCCTCAGAAATTTGTGAAAATGCATACAGATTTTAAAATATGTGGAAATTTTACTGACAATGTTGATCTTACTCTGATTGGAAGACTCGTCAAGTGTATCCAAGGCGCCACAATTTTAATAGTAAATGTTTTGTTTTACTGTCTTCTGAATTCAAAATTTATTTTAATAATTTGTACTTGGAAAAATCATTACATTTTCTCTTGGGAGTTGATCTTGGAATAAAAACTGCATATTTAACACACATGGTCAATTCAATGGAATGTTTGGAATTCAATCCTACTTCTCCATTGGTTTTTGCATGATCATTAGTTTTAAGGAAATGAATTTCTGTAATCAGCGAATAGTAATGCTTTGTTGGGGAATGAGTGGAAGTGCAGAAAGGTTAATACACTAATAATACACCATTTCATTTATTTATTGCAGTTTCTGCTTAGTTAACAAGTACTGAAATAATCTCTGCTACAGGTATTTCCTGGTAGTTTATAACTGACACAGTCCTTCAACTCCCAAAGCTGATCATTAAGCAGCAGGAAATTCCCTCCCCATCATTTCTGTTCAAACATAACCCAGGCCATGAGTAAAAGTAATAATGCTATTAAAAGTCACTTTGAATTCAGGAAGACCATTGTAAAAGTAACAGGGCTAAATTCCATTGAGCATATGAACATATACCCCCCTCGAAGAAGTCACTATTGATGTACTTAGTCATAAGCAAGTTATACTTCTATAAAGAACCTATAGGAGTATGCTGAAAGTTGTAAAGTTTAGGGAGACAAGGTGTTATGCGAGAGGTCTCAAAGAGGCTGATAAATGAAACATGGAGATTCCAAACCAGATATCAGAAGAATTGCCTTTGGTTATTCACTCTTGGCATACTGACAAAACAGATTTGTTGCAATCCAATCAATAAATATTTCTTAATTGTGTACAATGTTCTATGGCAAGGGTGGGGAATCTATGGCCTTGAGGTCACATGTGGCCTTCTAGATCCTTAAGTACAGACTTTTGACTGAATCAAAATTTTACAGAGTTTTCTGTATAATTTTGATTCAGTCAAAAGGCCAGATTTGTTCTGTAAAATTTGAATTCTGGAAAGACCAGGGGGCCTGTCAAGTTTTGGGAATGAGAGTTATCAGATGGATAAAGCCAAAGGACACATTGGTAAGTCTGAGATACTAAAAGAATCAAATGAATCCTCCAGCAAAATATTGAATGGACACTTTATGGGGGATTTAAGGAAAGACATAGATGAGAACTAGAAGATGTAGAGGTTTGAAATGCACTAGTGCATCACAATTCCCTCCAATGGACCCAAAGCATATGGGCCTTGAGAATACAAAGAGAAATAAGACATAGACCCAGTTTCCTGAAGGGATTAAAGATTAAAGGTTGCCATCATGTATACACAAATATTTCTGGTACAAGAGAAAATGTGATAAGTATAAACAGAAGTGTGAGAAAGATGCTAGAAAAAATCTGAGAAAGATAATTTTGATCTGGGCAAAGGGAGAAGAGTGAAGTATGAGAGGTTCAGGCATGATAGATCTCTGGAAAGGACACAGAATTTAGAGTCAGAGAATTGGGGTTCAATTCCAGGTTCTACCATTTGCTGCCTATGTGACCTGTGTTAAGTCACTTCACCCTTATGAGTCTCTTATTTTCTCATCTGCAAAAAGAGGAAATTGAAACTTGATGAGTTCTAAAGTCCCTTCCAACTTATGATCTAATATGGCTCCTCAGTTTGGCCTTGAAGGAACTTTGGCACTTAGGAACAGCTGGGGGTTGGGTGGGACATCAAAGACACAGAGGGGGAAAATTGGTTTGATCTTCATACTTAGATTGACAATGAAAAGCCTTACTAATGATACTGGTTCTACCTACTGTTTTGTGTACACAGCAAGTCAAACAAAGGAGAGTGAGGCTGGGTCAATGAGGAAATTCCATTTATTTTCCCCTCTGGATACTTAAGGAACAGAAGCTCTGGGCTACTAAAATCGGAAAAAAATCTGTTTAAAGGGATCACTATGGGGAATAGAAACTAGTAGCTCATGCCCCGACCTTTCAGTGACTGCCAAGGATTGGCAAAATTAGGCATCTAAACCAGAGGGCACTCAAATACAGGAAGCGCATTCTGGCTTATTCACCTGGTGCTTGCTACAGTGACTGTTGTTCCAGAGGGTATACTATGAGCTGAACTGTGCTTAAGTTTGAAGGTTCAACTTGTGATAACTTCAGGACTGGGAAGGGCTAGCTGGGGGAACACCACCCAGCCCTCAGAGCATTCTGGAGTCTCTCTCTGGAAGAGGGTCATAATTGACCATCTTTCCACCCACCCACCAGGAAATACCTCTGGAGTCACATCATTTAATTGCCTTCCTACCTCCTGCAGGGAAAATGTGGGCCAGACAGTCAATAAACTTAAATGCAAGGGCAACCAACAGGAGCTAATCAGTTCCTAAGACTGAGAAAGTCTGGTGGGGTAAGGGACAAGAAGCTCTCACTTTCTAGATCTCTTTGAAGCAGGTCTTCATAGCTGTCTTATTTGGTTTGAAGTGTTGTAAATTCCATCGAGTTATACCCTTTTTCTAAGAAAAACACACTATTTCACTCCCAATCTAAGCAGAAAATTATTTTGAGAGTCAAAATCTGTCCCCTTCCATTCGTGTGAATAATCAGGAGTTGACTATGTATGTAAAGCGTTACTGAGGGTTTCAACCTCTGATTTCATTGGTTTAGGAAACTATTGGTGACGAAAAGATTAATTAGAATTGACAATTACAAAGATGATCAGACCCTTGCCTACATTTTTATTAACATTGTGGGGAAATGACACTTCAGTGTTTCATTTACTTAAGTAATCTGCATTCTGTCACCTGCCATGCTTCAATTAAAAACTGTAATGTGAAATGTCAAACATAACCAAAAGAAGACACGATAAGAGGTCAATGGTTCGCTCCTGTTATTTACAGAACCAGGGTCCTTCCAGATCTCAAGGATTACTTGTAAAATAGTAGTTTTTACATAGTTTCTATGATTGTTTCAGTGGCTACTGATCTTGTCTACTTTCTTTTAGACTTAAGGTGAATTTTCTTCCAAAATAACAGTTAACTCATTAGCTTAAATCCTTTTTTATTTAAGCAATATTTTCTAGACAAGAATAAGAGAACTTTATTGCTAGTTAGTACTTTCCACTGCTTTAAATCTAATTATTAAGTTTCCTATTTAGATCATATGGGGACTAAAAAAATAGAAGTATAAATATGTTAATGACAGATCACTAAATATCATGTGACACATGGGAAGTGAGGAATGATGAGACCAGAAGGCTTTGATTAAATGTTTTTAAAAAGAACAAACAAACCCCATAGCAAAAATTACATTTTGCAGAGCTGAGTGGGCAAGTTGAAAAAGAACAAATATATTTGTGAGGGGAAAAAAAAAACCGTTCCCTTTTTTAATGACAGACATTAATTTATTGCAGACAAACAAATTTTCGGAACAATGGGGAGGGGCTCAGGAAGGAAAGATATTTTGCTATACATACTTACCACAACTTAGGTTGTTTTCAGCTTTCAGAACTGAGGTCGGGATATTCCAAAAATCATTTTGCCAGTCGACAACGTTCCCTTTCACATTACAGCTGAGGTTGGACAGAGTTTTGGAATTCATGGTAAAATTCCAAAGACGAAAGTTGTAAATGTCCCCTTTTAAAGAGGCTATTTCATTTTGGTTGGAGCCCAGCAGCAATTTCCCATTCCCAGGAATAACCTTGCTAATGGTAGAATTGCATATAGCTGTTTCATAGCTCCTTTTGAAATTCACACTGACAGAGCCTAAAGAGCTATTCCAAGCTAGACACAGTTGTTCGAAGTTTTCTGTGAAAATGTCTTCACTTGAATCTACTAGTAACACCTTGTTTAGCAAGCACTCCGCACCATAGATAGAGAGGAAGTAGCCCTTTTTGACTTTTCCAAAGCTCAGTAATTGTTGTGATGAAGCATCTGAGTAGGAGAAAGCTATCCAGTCATTGTCTTCATTGCCAATTTTCGTCGCTTCGAAGCACACAGTGAATGCACTGAGTTCTGGAATCGAGACAGTTTTTGCAACAGACACCCGGTTAGCATCTGTGGTCTGAGGAATAATGACTTTCTGATTCCTCAGGGACACAGCAACTAGGACAAAATGCGGTAACAACAAAAGAGAGAACACAGAGATGCAAGTTAGTTTCGGAACAGGGACTTATGAAAACCCTAAAAAGCCTTGCTTTTAGATCAATTCACTTGAACTCCACTTTCTCTCATTCTTGGCCACTCCCACTTCTGCCTTGGACCATCCCTCGATTATTACCAACTCATAGCTAACCTCTCTTACAGTGGGCCTCACCACTTTTCTATGGTGATCACTTTCTAACACAATTTCTCTTTGGATTAATCGTCTAGCTTTAAAGTCACCTCTATCAAGTCTTCTTTTTACTAGCTATTTGCAAGCTACGGGGGCAGATACTGAGTTATTTATAACATGAGGCAGAGAGAGGCCCAATCAAGGGAATCCCTACTCATTCAAAGCCTTGGCCAGATCACAATTCAAAACCCTAGGGACTAGAAACAGCCAAGTCACTAACTAGCGAACAGATTTCAGTATTTGAACAGTGGAAAACACCCACTCATGATCAGGGAGGCTATAATTCTGTACAATTTTGACATTTCAGTATTATAAGACGCAGAAAGGGGAAAAGGGAAACTTTACTGATACATAGTTTTTCTTATTTTTTTTTAATTAGAAGAAAAATCTTTTTTTAAAAACAAAATTTGAATGTGGTGCCTTTCTTACATTTTCCAACTGCTCCCCCTGTACCATAGATATTTCAACTTCTCTTCATGCCAATACGTTCAGTTGGGAACAAATAAAGTCGGATCTTGTTCATAAAGGGAGACTAAAAAAAAAAAAAACTAACCAAAATGGGAATAAAAAGTGAAAAGATGCTAAATATACTGGTCAATCTGTTTCCAAATGGCATAGTTTTCAGCCCCTTGAATTTACCTACCTACCAAGTAGTACTCTTCAGTTCCTAAACAAATGTAATATATATATATATATTATATATAATAAAATTAATCATGTAAAATCTCAAAGAAGGTGCTGAGCTGCATTGACAAAAGGGAGTTTCCTCACCCAGAAGTTTCCTACATCAGTGAAATCACAGGTTCAGTTCCCATGTCATTCTTGATGAGGAAACAGTATGGTATTTTAGAAGAATTGCAACTCTGATGAGTAATTGGTACAAATGCTCCATTGATTTCAGGAGTATCCATTCAGCACTAAATATATTTTGAGATGAATACCACCATTGTGCTATGTATTATACTCATCAAATTATGGTTATCATGTCTTAGGAAGGACACTGATAAATAGTAAAGCATCCAGATAAGTGTAAGCAGCAATGTGAAAGACCTTGAGATGGGTTGGAGGATGTCTCTGTGTGTGTGTGTGTGTGTGTGTGTGTGTGTGTGTGTGTGTGTGTGTGTGTGTGTGAAAGAGACAGACAGACAGAAATACAGACAGACATCATCTAGAACAACTACCTGTAGCTCACTCAATAAGGTCTAATATTATCACTGAAACCACAGGTTCTGAACCCACCTAACTGTTCTAGCCTGTAACACTTCATCTTTTCCACAAGAATAACATGAGAGACTTGGCGTGTCTTTTTATACAATTAAAATCAGGGTTATTATCTGGAGAGATGGGAAGAAAAAGCAATTTCTTTTCTCCCCTCATCAAATTTTCAACTGTTTCCCATTGAAGTAAGTGGGAAATTTTGGCTCTCTCAGGAAGGGCTGTAAGGGAACAAAAAATCTGAAAAGAATCCTCTAAATAGAAAGAAAAAAAGGAAGACCTTTCTGAAGGACCAGAAAAGGGAAAATATATTTCTGTTTTTCTATACTTGCCTGAGCAACCCACCCAATTCAAAGTAAAGGTGAATTAGAAAACCTTTTCAAAAAAGAATTCACAAAACTGTGAGATCTAAGTGGACCCAGAATAGCTTTTACATATATTTAACAACTGAATAGGGGCCTAATAAATACCTTTCAAAGTAGCCATTTCCATTTTTAGATAATTCTAATTGTTAGAAAGTTCTTCCTTGTGTCAAGCTGAAATATTTTTTCTTGGTCACTTCCATCTGTCCTTAGATTTGTACTCTAAAGCCAAACAGAAAAACCCTGATTCCTCTTCTACAGGCTATCCCTGAAGAGTAGAGATGCTAAATGACTTGCCCCAAAGCTGCAGAGATAGTATAATAAGTGACCAAACCAAGGATGAGTTTTCAGATTCTGAATCTTTCTCCCCTTAGGATCCAATCTAGTTTGGTACTGATAGCTACATGTAGACAATCAAAATTTTCTTGGATTGGGCTACAGTTCAGTAATGATCATTTTTTAACAGAGGCATTTGCCATGGGAGAAGCCAAAAACAGCATTTTCCATCTAGCAGTTTGTCATCCCATGAATCTTTTCTCTGCTCTAAAATATTGTCTTTTTAATGCTGTTTTATTTATCAGTTCACTTCAATCTTAGAATAACTGCCATGACAATTCTAAACTCAAAAAACGGAGGATGAGAGTAACAACCTATTATGGAAATGAAAAACTTTTTAAACAACTAATAAGAATGTAAAACTTCCCTATTTAAATAACAAAAAAAGTGAAGTTTTCTTTCCAATAAAGGATGGATGAGAAAGCTGGGAATTCTGAAGAATAAATTTGTGTCATCCACATGAGGGGAGGGGTAAGGATAGTATCAGTGACCCCGACCCTCTCAGCAGGAGAGTTAAATGAAAGCAAAGAGTTGAATTTCTAACCGCTATGCTAATATGGCCTCCTTGGAATTTTTCAGTAGCATCAGCATATGCTTTTTCATAAACGGTATAAAATGAAAAGGTCCAGGAGTTGAAAACAGGGTTTTCTCCCTTTTGTGCTAATTAAGACATTCTCAACTGTGAAGAAGAAAATCGTTTCCATTCCTTTCTCAAGTTACCAGGATCACAGCTTAAACTATGCTTGGAGGCTATGTCACATACAGTATTAGATATGAGTAATTTTCAAGAAGCCACATATGTGCTATGGTAAATAAAATAGAATATCATTCTGAAAACATCAACTCCCTTGAGAATTCTGGAGGTATTTTGCTCTGATTACTTCAGGTTCATCATGAGATTATTTCAAAAGGTCCAATGATTGTTTTTTTCTTTAAAACCAAAAGTCTCATAAAATTCTTAAATTTAAAAGCCATAATATTTACTTTGGTCTATAAAGTTGAATTATGAACATACTTTGTAATTCTTTTAGGAAAAATAATGTAATCTTTTTTTCCTGGACCTTTGATTTTTGGTCCCTATAAGCAAATTCTCTCTACCATTGCAGATCAACACCTGTCCTGTTAATTATCATCTAAGAGAGCTATCTGAGGTACTGAGAGATTAAGTAACTTGTTCAGGGTCACTTAGACAGTCTATAATCAATTACCCAAATTGAATTCCAAGAAAAAGTAGGAGGTGGGTGGAGACCAGGGCACTAACAAAACCTATTAGCTGAAAATCAAAATTGTTATTCTATAATGCCTTATACGTAATAATTATATTATATATAATGCCTTATATATAATAATATATAATGCTCACATTCTATCTTGTACCCTAGTAAAAATCTTGACAGGGCAGCATTCCAAAAATCAAAAAGTAATCCACAAGTGTGGGTGTTTTAAATTGACTGCTGAGTTAATGTTGTAATTACAAAGACCTAATTCTAAACAGAGGAAATATTTGTGTGTATTCCAAATAGCGTTTATGTCCTCTACATCTAAACAATCTAAAGTAATACAGTCCTACTAGATCCAAATTCTGGACCTAGAATCTATATGTTGTGCACTTGACACATACTTGCCCTGAAAGTCAAATTCAAATCATACACTTACACATAAAAGAGCTTACGTCTGTCTTCGGGCTCTGTTGTCTGTTTATTGTAACACATGTTAAATAAAAGCAGAAGCTTGGCACTTCTTTCAGTTTACATACCTCTGATATAGCTGGCACTGAAGCCTTTCTTCTGGATGCTAAAGTCACTTGAAAAGGACACATGCATCTCATTCGCACTTGAGTTAAACGATAAACCTTTGGCAGTTGCTCCACAAAATTTAGTCTGGCTTTCTCCATTATCAAGAGATAATGAATCGTAAATGCAATTGGGAGCTTCTTCAATATCAAAATCATTAAATGTTATCTGAATAATGTATCCAGCTGGAGCTCGGAGTGTCCACATGCAAACCTGGCTGTTCGGGTAGTCGTTGGGGTAGCATGGAGAGGTGAAGGTCCCAGAAGGGCTGGAGAGTGTCACCCTGCAGTTGGCACATCCCCAAACTGGTGGACAAATCAAAGAAAAGAACATAAAGGATGGGAAGTGACAATAGAGCAATGTCTAATACATGAGGAGTATTCAAATATAGGTTATAAATACACAGTTGTGATTATGACAATAAATAATATGAACACATGACAGAGAAAAATATATACAGATAGCTAGAAAAATAAGAGAATATAGTATTTGAGGATGACAATAACTGTGGGTATTTATATAACTCCTTAAGGATTGCATATACTATCTAATTTGATCCTTACAGTCACTTGTGGGATGCATGGTATTATTATCTCCATTTTACCGACAAGAAAACTGAGGCTCAGAGTGATGAAATTACTTGTCCAAGGTACACACCTAGTAAAAGTCTAAGGTAATAGTTCAAGTCCAGCACTTAATCTATTGTGCTACCTATCTGTCCAAAAATTAAAAAGAAGCTGAGAATGGAGAGAAATTATTCAAAGATTGAAACCACACTTTGTCTTAAGGTGCTGGAAAACGAAATGGTCCATTTTTCCTTCCTTTCTCTCCTTCCCTTTCTTCCATTTTCTCCAATTACACCTGTCTTTTTATCAGTCCAGGGAATTTCTGGTGAGGAATTGCCTCTATCAATATAAGTTTTTACCTTTTCTGTAATATATAAAGAGAGTTACAGGGGGTATTGAGAGGTTAAATGAATTACCCAGGTCACATAGCCAGTACAAGTCAGAAACAGGACTTGAATCCCGGCATTCCTGGATTCAGAGCCAGCAATTACATATTTACTATGCGATGCTACCTCTCATGCTTCATACAGATGCCATATTAATCTGTCAATATGTCTGACAACATCACTCCCTTTTTTCAAAACCTTTTATTGTTGCCCTATTACCTATTGCATGACCAAGTGTGAAGTAGGAAGCATTTTTGTATTTTAGTTGAAATTTCTAAGCATATAATAATCAATTTCAAACTCATTTATAGCCCTTGTCAGTATTTCTGAGATTTCTAGTTATTCATTTTTACTCATTACAGTAACTTGATAGGAGGAATATAATTTGAGCTACTTTCAAAATTCTGTAACTTTATTGAAATAAATACCTAATTTGGTAAGAAGTTAAATCCACAAGAATTTCTCAAGTTGGTATTCAAGGCCCTTTGCATCTTGGCTTCAGGGTATGTTTGTTGCTTTATTTTGCCCTATTTCCTTCATGGATTCTATTTTTCAGGTAAACCTGCCAAACTGTTTTCCAATCTCAGTCTTGGCTCCCTCCATCAATTCTTGCAAGCCATTTCCCCACACCTAAAATGTTTTTGCTTTACCTTTCTCTTTTTTTAAATTCAGTTCCTCTTTTAAGGATTCTATAAAGTCTTCCCAAATCTCTTCCTCCTAAATTTTTCTTTTACCACTTTTCTGGACTTTCTACATCACATTCTACCCTGTATCATACTTACTTTTAAATCTATTTGTATTCACCTCTATTAGAGTACACACTGCAGGAGGATAGAACTCCCCAGATACTTGTGACTCCCCTTGTGACACTATCTTGCATTCACTGTGTATTGCATACACCCCCCCCATATATATATATACGTACATATATATATATATATATACGTATATATATATATATATACGTATATATATATATATATATACGTATATATATATGTAGATAGATATGTTCATGTTGTTTTCTTCATGAGAATGTAAGTGCTTTCCGGGCAAAGTCCATTTTTTAATATGTGTCTTTCTATTCCCCAGCACGTAGCCCAGTGCCTGGAACATGGTAAACACTTAATAAATGTTTATTGATTAATTTATTAGCTTTGTCATTTCCTCATCTTTGTAACTCCAGCACTTCAGTGCGTTACTAGGTCCACAGTAAACATTAAATAAATGTTCGCTCAACATTTGAGTCCAACAGCATTTAGTAATTTCTTCTGCCCACAATGGGCAATAAATAAATATTGCCTATCATTAAGTTACTTCAAAGACAGAAGCATTTCCTTGAAAGAAGGTACTTAATTTCAAACTCTTATGCTAAGATCTTAGTATTTAAGAAAATTGCTAATTCAATTAAATAACTGGTGCTGACAGTGCTAGCATAGCTTTCAAAGACAACTGCTTCTTGCTCAGATGTAGCTTGTGACTGGAAAATCCGTTTCAAGATGTCCACAAAGCTACACACAGGCACACATGTATATTTATACATGTATGTGATTATACACATCTAGGGGTTTATACCTATGGTTTATGAAAGAAAAATTTTCAGTGATGCCACCAACACAAAAAAAAAACTCCTTCAAGCATGTTTATATATATGAATATTCTGGATGTGTTTACCCATAAAAGCTTATATAGTTAAATATAATATTCAATAATCTACATCTATAAGAAAAAGTCTAAGCTACCAATATTAATTAAATGGGAAACACACTACATATATATATATATATATATATATATATATATATATATATATATATATATATATATATATAGAGAGAGAGAGAGAGAGAGAGAGAGAGAGAGAGAGAGATCTCTATATACAGATATATACAGACTCAAAAAATCTATATTTTCTTGCTCTGTTTTTTTAAAACAGAAATTTTTGTTTTTACTCCACCCATTTATCCTAGTACCTCACTGCAATAAGCAAATACCACATTCTTTATTATCCTTCTGCAAAGGAATTTCGGGTCCCAAAGGATAAATAAAGACAGAAATGTATTTTAGCTGCTTTCAACACAGAGAAATTTAGTTGAGGTAATAATTGTTTTACCATATTCTTTATTTAGAAGGAAAACAAAATTATGATAAACATATACAAAATTGAATCTAGTTGTTTACTTTTATGAAAGTATGCAGGAAATATATGCATGCACCAATAATTCAGGAAGGCAGAAAAACTTAATTAAGCTATCTGGTCTGGTGACCAGGGACTGCCTCCTTGGAAATGTGGTTGAAGCAATTTGTTTGGTATACATCTACACACACACACACACACACACACACACACACACACACACACACGCACGCATGCACACACATGAATTATTGTGCTTTATTCATATGTCCTGGCTTACAACCAACCCTAATAAATGAACAGCTCTTTTGTCTTTTATCAAATGAAATAATACTGATAATATTTCTAAAATGTTGTGATTGGCGCACAATAGGCATTTAATAAATATTTGCTCCTTTATCCTCCCCTTTGTGTAACCATCATGATTGAAGGTTGCTCGGCAACTCTTCCAAGACTATGGGCCATAGTTGTTCTCAACCTCCACAATTTAGTCCATGAGTTATTAGATAGCTGTCCCACAGAAGGCTCTTCAATGGTACGGTAAAGTTAAGAATGGAGCAGCTAGATGGCATAGTAGATACAGTGCCAGACCTGGAGTCAGAAAAACTTGAGTTCAAATCTGGCCTTAACACTTACTAGCTGTGTGACCTTGGACAAGTCACTTCACCCTGTTTGCCTCAGTTTTCTCATCTGTAAAGTGAACTAGAGAAAGAAGTGGCAAACCATTCCTGTATCCTTAACAAGAAAACCTCAAATGGGGTCATGAAGAGTCAGACATGACTAAAAAGAAGAACCAACAACAAAGGTAAGAATAATGACAACAAATGGATTTTTACATAGGTCTTTGTTTGCAAATCTTCCATGTTATAACAGCTCTCTGAGGCAAGTAGTACAATATTCCCATTTTACAAATAGGGGAACCAAGGCTAAGTGATGGACAAAAGGTCACAATGACACAGCCAAGGCTTGCACCTGATTCCAGCACTAGTCTTTCTACTCTACTATGCTGTCTGTAGAAGTAGAATGCATACTTGAGTAACATAAGGATTCTAAAGTCTCATCAAATAAGGCTTGTTGACATTCTACAAGCTTTCTGATTATCATTCTAATTCAGACAATTCAGATAAATGAATGACATTTGAGAGCTATAACAGACAAGGAGTGGAAACTAACCGATCCCTAACAAAAGCATTCTAAAGAGAAGCAACAGTATTTCATAGTTTCACTCAACCATGATACCTGATACCTGACTCCTTCTCAATGAGACACACACACACACACACACACACACACACACACACACACACACACACACACACAGAGCCCATTTTCATTTTTGTAGTTTTACTTAATGATTTCAACCAAACTGTGACAGAAGTGAACCCAAAGGCCAAATGAAAGCATTCCATGTTTAGCTGAAGGAAACAATAGCCTAAAAAGATCCCAGCTGTGTGAGTTATTAGAAATCTTTCCTTAAACTTCACTTGATACAGAGAAAATTCTTCTATCTCTGCTACTCTCTCCTTCCCTCCTTTCTTTTTTTATTCTCTCTGTCTTTTAATACTCCATCTCTCAAAATTTCTGTTTTCTGTCTCTCTATCTCTGCCTCTTTCTATGTCTCTGCCTGTCTGTTCATCTATTTTTCTCTCAAACACACACACACACACACACACACACATGTGCATGTGTGTGCAAAGGACTACTTATAGCAGCAAATATCTAGTAACATTGAGAAATGTGGATATTGGGGAGCTCTTCTTCCCTCCACAATAGAGATGTTCCTGTACTCCTGAAATAAATCACTTACAAGTAAATGAGCTTAGCATTGCCAAATGAAAAAAGCTCCCCAATAGTATGAAGTTTGTGGGTGATCAACATCTTTCTTCACCACTTCATTCATTGTTGTTTAAATAATTTAAGTGGAAACTGGAAAGCAACTGGTCTAGTCCTCTGATGCCACTGGACTAAATAACAGACCTCAGGTTTATCTTTCATAATAGTTCTCATGGCACAGAATCTAAACAAACATTGACTATTTGTAGATTGAACAAAATGTAGAAAATCAGATTGAACATATCCCTAGAGTTGCTAGCTGATAGAACTTGACATTCATTAGTTCAGTAAAAACATCTAGGCCCAGCTATATATTGGCAGAGTAGGGGGTCATACCCAATTTCTTATAAAATAATGTGCATATGTACCACAACCGATATATTCAATTTCTTGACAGGTTTCATCAGTATTATCTAAATGCAATAATTGATACCAACAGGAAAGAAAGAAGAACAACCACATTAAGTTTGACCCCCATCAGTGCAGGAACCCACTCATTCTTTTAGGACACCTGATCATCAAGCCACCATTTGAATACTTCTATGATGTAGAACTCCCTTCCCCAAAAGGAAAGTCATTTCATATTTTTGGACAATGTTCAATTTTAGAAAACTCTTCCCCATAGGACAAGAGACCTTGGGTCACCATAATTTCCACCCATTAGTCTTAGTTCATTCTGCCTTCTGGAACAAAGCAGACCCATTACCTTCCAAAGTAACCCATTTCACTTTGGATAGCTCCTCATTTTTGGGAAGTTTTTTTCCCTTTTGCAATTTCCACCCATCACTCCTCCTTCTACTCTTAAGCCAAACATAATAAACGTAATCTCTCTTCTACATGACCACCTTTCATAAACTTAAATATAACTATTATTAACCCTTGCCCCAGGCTTTTCTAGATTAAGTGCTCCTTTTTCTTTCAGTTCATCTTCATATCACATTTTCTTGAAATACTTCAGCATCCTAGTGGCCCTTCTCTAGAGACTTTCTAGCTCTCTAACATATAGTGTCCAGAAGTGAACTTTATACTCTAAACACAGTCTGATGAGGGCAGAGTACAGAGGACCTATTACCTTCCAATTGCTGGATGTTTAAGTTATGCCTTTCTCTTTTTGGGGGTGGTGGTGGTGGCAACTGGGGCTTAAGTGACTTGCCCAGGGTCACAAAGTTAGTAAGTGTCTGGTGCTAGATTTGAACGCAGGTCCTCCTGACTCCAAGGTTGGTGCTCTATCCACTGTGCCACCTAGCTGTCCCAAGTTATGACTTTCCTAAAGCAGTTTTATGTTGCCATAGCTTTGTTGGCTACCATGTCATACACTCTCTTCATACTAATCATCTTTCACTGGATATGATTCAGTCTGACAGTATTACTCAAAGTACATCCATCAACCAAAATTGAAAATATATTCAATAGGGAATCTAATGTAGGGTACTATGGGACTATTTCCTGGCCCTTGATTTTGACTATTTCTATCCATGCAGTCCAAAAGGACAGTAAGTTTTCTGAAAGGCCACATTAAACTTCTGATTCACATTGAGCTTGCATCTCAGTAAACTTCCTGATTCACATACTTCTGTCTAGTCAAGTCTCCCTGTAATTATACTTTGTATGTTGATTATGTTTTATATTAATTGAATAATTTCTTTATTTACTTCTTTTAAGCTTCATCTTGCTCTGTTTAGTTCAGTGTAGCATTGTTTCCAATCTTTTTGTACCCTGATTCTACCATTCGTTGCATGAGTTTTCTATCATTCATCCACACATCTAATCAGTGTGCCATTGATATCTACACTCACGTCACTGATTAAAAAAATAAAGTTCATCAGCACAGGGCAAAGAAAAGAATCTTGAAGCATGCAATTGTAGGCCTCCTTTCAGGTTAACATCCATACCTTAATTAACATAGAGCATATAGTCCAACTATCTATGAATCAACCTAACAACATTACAAACAAGCCACATTTTTCCATCTTGTTCATGAGAAAATATCCTAAGAAAAACTTTTCTGAAACAGTTTGCTGAAATTCAGATATACTACATAATAAAAGCTAATACTGTTATATCACTTACTATGTTGCCAAGCAATACACTAAGGATTTGGCAACAATTGTTTCATTTGATCCTCACAAACACAAACCTAGGGTGGGGGGAATATGTGTATTATTATCCCCATTTTACAGATGAGGAAACTGAGGCCAACAAAAGTTAAATGACGTGTAGGATTACACAGCTAACCAATGTCTAAGGATGGATTTGAAACCAGTCTTCTTTGTACCAGGCCTGGCATTCTACCCACTGTACCACCTACCTATATTTATAACATTCCCAGTTATGTTTTTAGTCCTTTTTTTTAAAGGCAATGAAAAAATGAGTGATATTAGTAAAATCTAACTCTACGGGGTTGTGAAAATGATGGCAAGAAGGAACATAACTATAGACTAAGAGCTTAAATATTACAAACTACTGTGGAGGAACCAATAGCACGATGAACAAAAGAACACCTGACAGCCACTGTCAGGTTATTTACAGTTAGCATAAGACAGGGATAGACTTATCCAAAAATGCAGAAATTAGTGATGTCAACTTAACAGCTAACTTTGGGTAAAGTTTGGGCAATTACAAGTGACTAAAATACTATTTCTTGTTAAACTTGGTAAATTTAGAGAAGCTATTTTCAAATGAATTCAGTCATACTATAATACAGATTGAATTACTACTGCCATTAACCAGGTAATAGTACAAGCCACAATTAAAAATAGATTAACCAGAGTCTTAACATATGCCATAAAGTTGATATTATCATAAGCTGGTTAAATGAAATCCTGACTTCTTGAATCCACAGTGTGATTAATGTTGATGTTAGTCATATTTTGGGCTTCAATTATAACATATAAACAGGAAATCCTTCATTTTTCAGGAGAAAACCATTCTTGCCCATTCTTTCTTATAACCTTCTGACCATTCCTAGTTCTAATTTGCAATTTAAAGTATATTCAAAGTAATTTTGTTTTTAATTATTTAATGTTACTGTTTATTTTATATTATAAAAGGAGAAGTAGGTAAGCTTAAACCAAAAAACTAAAAATTTGGGATTTATCTGCATACCCTCCTGTCGTTGGCTTAGTTAATTGAGAATTGACTTTTAACTTGGATAAGCAGAATCTAACTTGAGCCAAACTTTCCAAAATAGCCTTTAATTTGAGGGCATACAAAAAGCTCAGGTCTGTGCATATAAATGGAAGCATGAAAAAAAAAAGATCCAAAGTTTGGAGTGAGCAAAGTATAGACAAGACTGATGTCATTTTGTCCATAACAGGACACTTTTTCATATAAACAGCTTTGGTAGTAGGAAACATCTAAGGAGAAAAACACTGCTTATTGTTGATGACCAAAAAAAGCAAAGGCAGAATGGCTTCTTAGTAAAACTTTCCATTTTACATGTGGGACCCAATATGTTTAAAAATGCCGTCTGTCTCATTACTTCAGATTACTTCATCACTAATGAAAATTACTTTTAGAAATTAAGAGCCTACAATAAAGAAACATTTAAACTCTCGTTTAACTTGCAAACCTAAAACATTAAAAGCTTTTGATAGAAAATCTACTTGTGTGTCTTTAAAGGGAAATTGTTACAAAATAAACTTTACTTGAAAATTCTCTCATCTGACTCTGATCTATGCTGAATCTACAAGAAATAAGTCAAGTTACTATTCTATTCACCTCATATGCAAGTCTATTTTCTCTCAGTTTTGAAGGAAATTGATCCTACACTCAGCATGTACCTATTAAGTGCTTATATACCAAGAACTATACTAAGGATACAAAGAAAAGCAAAAATATATATGTTCTTGTCTTTATGGAACTCACACTTTAATGGGAGAGACATGTCATACAAGATATTTACAAAACACATGGAAGGTAATCTCAGAGAGAAGGCACTGGAAGGAAGAAGGGAGGGAAAAAGGTCCATGTAACGGTCATTTGAATGGGAAGATCTTTCCCATTCATTGCTAGGCCCATGTGACCTGCTTGGGTTACATGGAAGCTTGAGTCACGTGAGTCTAAATCACATGGAACAGAAAGAGGCAGAGCTAGAACAGAGCTGGGAGGAGGTTGGTCAGAGAGCAATCAGAGCTAGGAAAAACAGCTGGATAGCATGAGTGAGAGAGCCTGTTTGTAATTTGTTTAAGGGAGCTGGTTTGTGGGAAGCCTAACAGAAGGAAGACTTGGGGATGGTGTTGCCCCCTGCACTGTTATTGTGCATAGATTTCTTTGTTGTTGTGATGGATTTGGCTTTCTGGGGTCTGAATAAATGTTTTGGTTCTGTCTGCCCTGTGGAAAGTCTGTTGTATTTCACAATTCAGAACAGCATCAGTGGCATTGTGAATATTGTGTTGGTGCTACAGCCCATTAAAGAAAGTGGGATTTGATTTGAGTTTTGAGGGAAGTCAAGCTAGCTGAGAGGCTGAAGTAAAGAAGCAGATTACTTCAAGCAGAGGGTACTGCCAATGAAAAGATATAGAGTTGGAATAGGGAATATTATGTATAAGAAACAGCAAGAAGACCAGGGATAGTTGTCACAAAGATTTTATAGAGGGGAGTAAAGTGTAAGAAGACTGGAAAGGTATAAAGAGGGAAGGTCATGAAGGGATTTAAAGCCAAATAAATATTATATATTTTATCCTAAAAGCAATATAGAATTACTATGAATCTAAAACAAACAAAAAAAAAATGAACCATCTACATACTTAAAAAATAGGGGAGCACAAAGGAAAGTAGCAAAATAATTATTAAAAGTATAAAAATATTCCAAATCAATATAATCATTAGAACTCATAACCTAGTGGTGAACCCAGTGTTAAATGAGGAGTTAGAAGATCTGTGGTATAGTCCAAGATCTACTACTTATAGTGTGATACTGGGCAGGTTGTTTCATTCTAGGGGCTTTCAGTTTCCTGATTATAAAAATAAAGAATGGGTTAGCTGGTCTCTATCTGCTCAAGCTCTAATTATATAAGGATTATAATATATATAATATGTAATTATATAAATTATATAAAGATTCTGACTCTATAAATGCATAAGGAATCAACTCAATTCAACTACATCATTTTCAAATATGATAATTAGAAAATAACTGGAAATCCAAATGACAAAAAAAAAAAAAAAAAAAACAACCAATAAAACAGGGGATGTCATGAAGGAGAGATACTTTGAGGCAACAATGATTAAGAAGCAACCGGGTCTAAGAGAGTATTCATAAGGCATGGCCTGTATGAATTCATTTTTCTACTCTGGGGCTAAGCCTTGAATCCCTAAGGGACTGTCAACACAAGTTGAATGTGGGAAGAGTTAATGGTCCTCAAACATCCTGATTTCTGTGGGACATTCCTACTACACATGGAAATGTCCCTGCTTAGCCAACTGTACTAATTGTCTTCTCTGAATATTACTGAAGCCAGATTACAGAATGTACTGTGACTGGGAATGCAAATTTCAGCACTGACTATGGTCAGAAAAAAAAAAGAAAAGAAAAGAAATGGCTTCATTTATTTAGTGTATCTCTTACCTGTGCTTGCTACACCTACTCTGCTTACTCTGCTTTAAAAACAAAAAATCAAGCAAAAAACCTGCTTCTAATCCCTTAGTAGAAATGAAACAAAAACCTAGCTTTATACTAAGCTTAACCTTGCCAACTCAAGTTAGTTAATTTCAGTCTCTACTGAATTGGCAATAAAGACACCTTGATTCTGATCTGGCACTTGTATTGACAAGAGAGTTATACACACAACCTTACGCTATAACATTTCCTCATTTAAGTTTCCTCAGCTCTGCTTTGAGGATACACAGTCCTACTGACATCTTAAATACTTTGTGCCCCTAAAAAAGTCTATAAACTATATTTATCAACTTAAGGCAAAAGGTTCAGTGGCATTTATGAATTTGATTTTTAAAATATTTTTATAACTATCCAACATAATTATTTTTCTTTGTAGTCTTCTGTATTTTATTCATTTATATACATTACCTGAGGAATTGATAGAATTCACCAGACTGCCAAAGGAGTCCATAATATGCAAAATAAAAAGGTGAAGAACCCTTGCCTTATGAAGAAAATCAGTGATATTTTGAAAAAATATGGTATCTAGAATAGTTTAACAATCTATTCGCTTACTGGTTTCTGTTCTATCTTAGAAAATCAAAAAGATGATACAAAAGAAGCTATATTTACAAAGTGCAACTCTCTATAGGTAGGGGAATATGGTCACACCTGCAGACAAGCAACAGAAAAGGCCAAACCACCGAGCTGTGTCCAGGCTGGATGACCTACTGAGCAAACAAGACACTACATTTCAAATATGAGACATAAACATAAAGAACAGAGCCGTTATAGTGTGTTAGAGGTTTGAACTATGGCAAACCTCACGAGGGCTGGACTGAGTAGAATTCCTGGAGGCTAAGTAGAAGGAAACCTAGCTCCAACAGGTTCTTCTTGCTCTGTCATTTTAAGGAATCAGTATTTTCCAAGGGGAAGACTAAGCCTGTTCCTTCTTCACCATTAACGGTTGACTTTCACAGTCTCTAGCACTTGCAAATTATTCTCAAATTCTTCGGTGACCTAAATACAAATTGTGAGAAAAGTATCCAAAAAAGTTGAGATTCAAAGCCTTCAACCTGTACTCTGACCTGTACAAGATGAGGAAAACTTTTTCAAAATTAATGGGGTTTCAACAATATCATTTTTAAATTTTACATGTATGTTAATGAATACATATATATTTATATATACTCACCCAGAGTATACACTGAGAGACATTTAAAATTAATATATATATATATATATATATATACAATTTTTATATCTATAACAAAAGTCCTTAGTTTGGAGTTTGTGAATTTTAGAAAAAATTGATAATTATATTTCAACATAATTGGTTTCCTTTGCAACTTTTGTGTATTTTTTTGCACTTCAAAAAGAACCATTATTGTGAGAAAGTTATAGGTCTTATCGGAGTGCCAAATCATCCATAAGAAAAAAAGGTTAAGAACCTCTGATCTATAATCAAATGGCAGCAATATTAACTAATGGGCAACCTTACTGGTGTCTTCCTGAAGTCAAAAGAATAAAAGGAAGGCCTTCCTAGTACTTTGGGTGTCCTCCCACATCACTCATGGTAAATTAATAGGCCATGGGTTAAAGTTGCACAGGAGACAGAGGTGTGGATGGCTGGGTTGCGCATTGTTGGAGGAAATGCTCATATGGATGAGATCGTGGACCACTGGAGTATCAGAGCATAACCTATAAGAGTGACATAAAAAAAAAACAAAAACGAGCCCTGGATTAGAGATCCCAAGTCCAGGCTTCTACTTAGAATTCTTCACAAGTTCCTCATTATAGGCAAATCACAACAATTACCTAACATTACATTACACTTTAGGGTTTGCAAAGCACTTTACATGTATTATCTCAGTTGATCTCCATCACAACCCTTTGAGGCAGATGCTGTTACAATATGTATTTTACAGAAAAGAAAACAGAGGTGAACAAAAGTAAGGGGATTACTCAGATTCTGAGGAAGATTCCTAACCTCAAAGCCAGCACTGTATTCATGATGCCACCTCGCTAACTACATATAATTTCTGAATTTATATGAAGGTTGTAACCTCCTTGCAGGTAGTGTCTCTCTTTTTTTAACATATGTATCCCTAATACCCAGCAAAGTAACTAGCAGATGCTTAACAGAAGTTTACCAATAATTCTAATATCCAAAAAAAGAAATAACAATGATTGCTCATGGGCTAACTCACAAGATGCCTGTAAGAATCAAGTAAGAAGCAATTCATGCAAGCATGTGCAACCACAAGTATTCTATGCATCCAACTATTTAACTTCAGTGACAATATTCACTGGAATAAAAAGTGACTTCAGACTTGGAAGCTATACATTCACAGAATATTTTCCTAGAAGATATAAAACCACAAGTAATCTTATCACTCCGCTATCTTCTTAAATAGATGTACATACATGAACTTGAAAATTATTTTGAGTACGTTAGATGAAATTCCAATTTGATTTGCTTTTGAGTTCCAATCATCTCTTTACAGCTTCATTTTATGTACTTAGCAAGTATTTAAACACTCTCTATTCTTGCCTGGAAACAGTCCATTACCCAGGCTGGAGCCTCTTCTATAGTATTTCAGTTGAAAGGCATGATTGTGTCCTCCCACAAATTATTCATCAATTACATTGGAACTGCTGGAGCCGTAAGACAAAGGCAGTACTATCTACTGTCCAGTCATACCGGTTTGCTTCATGACTTCATCTTTTAGGTACAACATCTCTACTTTGTAGTTTGCTTTTGACATAGTCCATGGTGACATCATCTACACAGCTTTTGTACAGAAGCGACATGTTCTGGTATTTATATGCCTGCCAAATGAGTAGACTAAAAAAGGGGACTAGCACTGTGTTACCTAAAACTGAGACTCATTTTGAATGAATTTGATAAGAGTACAATTTTAATGACGGTATTAATGAAACAGGGCTAGCTTTATTCTAGGCTACTTGATTTATCTGGTTACCTAGCATCTACTAGGGGCAAGGCACTGTTATCAGGTACTTGGTGAGTAAAAACAAAAATAAATAAGGCTCTTGACTTCACGGAGCTTGCAGCTTAGTAGGGGAGTTAAAATGTGTGTAAATAAGTAGACTACAAAATAGATTATATACAAATAAATATTCACTACATATAAACAACAGATAACTAAATAATAAATATGCATAATAGAGAAATAAAATAAATATAATAATAAAATATGCATAATAAAAATAAAACATAAATAAATATGCAAATACAACACTGGGGAATTTCAAAGGCTAGACACAGATCATTTTTGGCTAGGAGGGAGGGGAAGGTCATTAAAAATACCAAGGTGATGATCCTTTTTCTTTCTTCAGTGTATAGTGGGGGTGTGGTCGGGAGGGGTTGGAGTGCAAACAACAAGAGAACATTATACCCTGGCTTAGCTGGTTTGATACAAGAGTTAAGAAAAATCATATTTTGACGCATTTATTAACATTTGTTAGAAAAAAAGGGAAGGGGGACTCCATATATACCAATAAATCCATAGCAGTCCTTTTCATGGTAGCAAAGGAATGACACTAGGACATGCTGATTCACTGAGCCATGGCTCAACAAGGAAGGTTTAGTGTTAACAGTGTTAATGGTGCTATAAGGAAAGTCAACATAACAAGCACAGAGACATGAAATGATGTGAAATGAAGTCAGCAGAAGCAGGAAAGCAATATATGGAATGACTACAACCATGTAAGTAGAAGTAACAACTACCACAAAACAATCAGAACTGAATGCTGAATGCTGCTCAATCATAAAGAACAAGTTTGGCCTCAAAGAATAAATATGAAAAGACACTTTTCCCATATTCCTTTTTTTTTTAAGGTTAGGGTTCACAGCTATGGAACATCAAAGGTAATGTCAGATTTTTTTTTTCCAATTTGTTTCTGATTTTTTCTCCCCGTTTTGAAAAGAAAAATCCTTTACTGAAAGGGAGGGCTTCCTTGGAAAGGGTACAGGAGAGGATACAGCAGAAGATCTATGCAATGTAAAAACAACAAATATCCATAAAATCTTTTAAAATGTTTTGAAGTTCCCACATTTGAATTATCAGGAAATATTTGGGCAAGAAAATTAACTAAAAAAATTCAGAAGCATTTTTAATGACATAAAAATGTTATTATCATCTAGCAAGCATGTATTCTTATCCTTTCTGTTCCTAGACAGAAAGACATATCCTTGGGGGCACTGATTTGTAGGAATATAGAGATGCACAATAGAAGAAGAGTTACCAAATATGTAGCAGTTCATGTTTGTCTTCCTCATCTGAGTAAAACTTGAAATGTAAATAAACCCAGTGGCTGAGTAAATCTATGGTGAGTCATTTATCTAGAATTCATGCACTTTTACTATATAATGCTAGTACATGAAGTTATGTTCCCCCTCACATCATAGTAAGGGATGGGGGAAGGGCTCAAGGATTTGGAAATCCTGGGTTACACCCACTGTAATTTTAGAATATTTTCATTGGCACTCTTGCCCCAAACTTGCAGAAATAACAAAATCTGCTTGCAAGCTTTGCCTTGTATGATTATTTTTTCTTCATGAAAACACCATAAATTTTTAAGATGGTTCAAGTTAAGAAAAAAGTAAATTAAAGACTTTTTAAAGGCACTTTACATACATGATAGTCAATATCCCCAGTCCCAAATAACCAGTATAGGACACAAAATGTCTCTTAGTATATCTTCCAATGATTTAAGTTAATGGACTGCACATCACTTTAAAATAAGGTTGCTGTGGAATCCCATACAGTAAGTTTGCATCATTTCCATCAACAAATATTTAAGTGCTTATTATGAGCATAAAGTAAATATTTTATTTACTTTCAAAGCTGGCCTTGTCAGTAGAAAACTGCCTCTAGGCTGTCACATGAAAAGCACTGAAGAGCATTTTGCCCCCAAATTATCTCCCTCACCAGCTTTCACAGTGCCTTTGGTTCTTTAAGGCTATTTTAATTGTGAATTTAAAATGAAAAACAATTTCTGGGAGAAGCAGTCTCTTAAAGCTTTATTAGGTAATAAAATATCTTATCAAGAATTGACTGATACCTACATAACAGTAACTGTACACGGGATGGAATTAACAGCTCATATTTATATAAGTTTTAAACCGAATATATTTCACCTCATTGGATACTCACAAAAATCTTGTGCAGTAAATAGTGTACTTATCATTACTTCCATTTCATAGATAAGGAAACTGAGGTTTGGGGAAGTAAAGTGACTTACTCAAGGTTTCATGTCTAGTAAATGGTAGAGCCATGTCTCAAAATTAGGTTTTTGACTCAATATCCAATGCTATTTCAAATGTTCCTTGTGATAGGAACAAAAATGATGGGAAAAAAGTGGGAAGAGATGCTCATGGCAGAAATGAAAGGACAACAAAGGTAACATTTGACGGTTTTACTATTTAGCCTGAACATTGCATATTTTTAAATGTTGGCTGATGCTCATTTTACAGCACATTAGAGTTGAAAGGGATCTTAGACATCATTTAGCCTAAGCCCCTCATGTTACAGATGTGGAAACTGAGGTTCAAGGAGATTAAGCAAATATCGAGGAAGTAAATAGTGGAATTCAAAGTCAGGGAAGTAATTAGTGGAGGAGGAAGGAGCAGAACTCAAATTTTTTGACTCATGCTTCAGGTTTCTATACATTTTCCCCTATGACTGTCACAGTTTTAATTTGTTAACTCCCAGAAGGAAGGAATTATATCTAACTTGCTTTATATCATGTAAAATCCAAAAATATGTTTTATGGAAGTGTCCATGATGATAATCATTAATTCTGTTATCAAATGCAACCTAGTAAAGCCATCCAAGACACCCAATGAACAAAAAATACTTACATCACTCATCCTGACAAATTTGGGCTCCCTTTTCCTTATTTCCCTTCTCAAAAAGTAAATCTAGAACCCCAAAGTAGCAGTATCCCAAAACACATAGATTTTAACACTGAAATAATATGTAAACATAACAAAAACTGAAATATCACTAACTCTTAGAAATACATATAGACATGCTTTATCCAGATCCCTGAGAGTGTCAAAGTTCACAGAAGCTGTTATTATCAGCATAGTGCACAGAGACTTTTGGCTTGCATTTGCCATTTGGCAAGAATTGTACTATGTTCCAGAGACATTACAGTAATCCATTACAGTAAAGGCCATATCCCCTTAAAAAACAAAGAAAGTCCCTGTCTTATTCTTTTGTATTACCTGGTAAGGTAGAAAAATGTTATATTAATTTCTTCTGTTTATAGAAAATATTCTACAGCAGGAAAAGTGTCAATGAGGTGCTTAATAAGGGTGAGTCTGAAGCTTTAACCATAGTAAAAATCACCCTTTTACCAGAGGTAGTTATGGTGGACTAGAAGTCAAAAGACCTGATTTCTAGTCCTCTTAGATTCAAAATTTGTAATCTCAGGCACTAAACCACATGCCTCAGTTTACTCATCAGAAAACCCCTCAGATTTCTTCTAGAAATAAAATAAAGTGATATTTTGACCTGCTGGGAAATGAAATATAGTACCCTTAAACCCCCCTCCCCCCTTTCTGTAACACTTTCCTTTCTAGTAATACTGACATTTATGACAAAGATAAGGGGGGGAAATGCAGAGTTATACTAAAAAAGGTCTATATGCATCAAATACTAACCAAACTTCACAGGTCAAAGACAGTATAGACCAGAATCCCCAAATGGAGATACCTTTCTAAACTGAATTCTGAAATAAAATTTTAAAGATCTAATTAAGTATAGCATATATTACAGTGGATAGAGCACTAGGCTCAGAGGCAGACAGACGCAGGGTCAAATCCCACCTCAGACACTTATTGGTTGTATGGCCCGAGTCAAGTCATTTCATCTCTACTTTGTAAAATGAAGGGGTTGGACCTAATGACTTCTACAATTCATATGTGCTCTAAATCCATGATCTTATGATTCCAGGAGTCCTCCTTTGAATAAAGCAAAAGGAGTAATAAGTACAAAAATTCAGTTATAATAAAAATGCATTTGTTTATAAGAAGAATTTCTCGACTACTATTCAGACAACACAATTATTTGGAAACTAAATTGCACAAAAGCCTATCCAAATGGAAAATGTCAAATTCCAAGATCAACTGGGTTCTGATCTGCAAAATACAGATAAAAAAAAATCACAAGTCGTCCAGTTATTTGAAAACAATATATACAAGAAGGCTTCTTTTTGGAGGGGGAGTTCACATTGGAATGACAGATAACATTACTTTACAAGAGCACAAAAATGAAAATTGTGGTGTGCTCCTTGAAATGAAACAGGAAATTAGGGGGAAGGGCATTTTTACAGCATATCATATAAAATTAATGTACAAGTTATCCCTTGTCGATGAGTTCCATCTTGCAATTACATTCGCCTCTTCAGTCTGACCTTTTAACATTTCATCCTGGGTTACATTATAATAGTTCTTTAGTAGATGAAAGCTGAACTTTTGTGTTCCTTTGATCAATCCTCTTGAATTCCCAATAAACATCTTTTTAAAAATATACAGTACTGGAATATAAAACTATCACTCATGCTTGTTTTTTCTTAACTTCTAGTCAACAGGGTGGTGTGATGATTCTCAAAACTTTAATTTCACCACTACATTACCATGTAGCTAATGGGTTTGGAAAAAAAAGAGAGACCCAACCACAGAAAACATATAATCACAGTAGCTCTCTGTAAAAGCTACCTAAAACCTCATTGATTACGACACTTAAAATGTTCCCTGTGAAGGTCAAATTCAAAACATATTCATGAAAAATAAACCTTTATGTTTAGATTTTTACCCTGTTAGCCAGAAAAAACATGGTTGCTGGGTCTTGAACACCAAAAAGCTAAACTAGGAAGGGAATAAAGTCTATAATGAATCCCCTCCCCACCCAAGCAAAGCCTATCATAGGTTTTCATATATAAAGATCATATTTGGAAAAATACCCAAGCATCAATCATCCTCCCACAAAAACACAGAGTCCAGAAAAATTTAATGATTCTGCCCTGGGAACAATAAATCTCAAAGCCTATCTAGATAAAAGACGAATTAGGGAAATCAAAGTGTTTATTAGGCATCTAGTGCTTTTTAAGGTAATTATGAAGTTGAGAGTTAAAGATGACATCAACAGTATTAGAAAAGTCCAGAAGAAAGAAGGGCTTGGGTTCAGTTTTCTTTTGGACATGTTGAGGCTAACAGGACATCCAGTTTAAGATTTACGATAAATAATTAGTAATAAAAACTGCAGCTAAGGAGAGTAGGATTGTATATTGTATATCACTAGCATAGAGATGATAATTAAGCCTACAGAGTGGATAAAACTACCAGACAAAGGAAGAAAAGAGAGCCCAGATGAGCTTAGCAATGATCAGATTTATAGGATCAGTGCAAGGTAGTAAGATAGCACAAAGTAAGATTTTTTTTTTTAGCTCAATCGCAAAAGCAAGGAGAGATAGTGGGGACTGACGAACCAAGTGAGGAATTTTTGAGGTTGGGGAAAATCTGTATGTTTTCAAAGGCAGCAGACAAGCAGTTGATGGGTAGGAAGATACTGAAAATTAGTAAGAGAGTGGGGAATGGTAAAGAGAATAATTTGCTAGAGTAGATGGGAAGGAATGGAATCACCTGTATACACAGAGGGGTGAAGGAAAATACAATGAAGGAAGTTTTCTGAGTGATATGAGATGAAGAGGAAGTGAGAAGAAAAAGTTCTTGGTAAATTGTTTCAATTTTTTTCAATGAAATAGCAGGCAAGGTTCTTGGTTGGGAGGTTAAGGAGAGAGAAAGCCATGAGAGTTATGAATGGAATGAAAAGGTTTTAAAATTTTCTCTGTGTTGAGTGGGCTCATGAATGGAAGGACTGGCCTTGCTGCAGTGAGGGCCCAGTTGAAATCATGTAAGAAGTTTGGAATGGACTTAATCAGCATTGTTCCATGATTATCTCCAGTTTTGTTCAGCAGCACATAAATGGGAATGAAGTCAGTGGTGGTGTAATTCATGGAACTTGGCAAGGCAAGAGCAGTGATAGAAGAGGGAGAGGGACTTGAGAAAAGAACGTAAGGTAGAGTTGAAGTGGTTCACCAATGGGCCACTGATGAGGAGAAGAAGACAGTGGAGTTGGTACAAGGAAGATGGTCTGGGAAGAACTGAGAAGTCAAAGGATTGGAGGTCATGGAAATGACTAAAGAGGTTAGAGACTGTAAGGGGAACACAGGGTTAAGAGGAAAAGATGGAATGACAGAAGAGGGTAATCAGATAAAGGAACTTCAGAATTCATGAATATGGACGGGAAACCCTTGTGAATGATGGCACATTAAGGGTATGACCATCTCTGGGTGTATGTTGGGTAGGGTGAAGGAGTAGGGCATAAAGAATGGGTCATTTAAGGAACTGAGAACTTAGGGTATATGTTGAATTCCTCCTAATGTGAAAAACAAGATTTGAGCAGGTACTGAACCCACTGAGGAAGGAAAGAGTTTCCTAGAGACAGGTATTTGAAAGCTACTAGTCTTGATGGGGTGATAAGTGTAAACTGAATGAACCTCAAAGGAGGAAATCAGCAACCCTTTTGTAACTTGGGGTCTTTAAGAATTTCCTGGAGCAATGAGAAGTTAAATTATTTGCTTGGCATCACACAACCAATCCATTTCACAGGTGGGTTTGAATCAAGGTCTTCTTAACTACCAGGCAAATGTCCTCTCCATTACTCCTCACTGCCTCTCCAGCAGTAATAGATCATGTAAAAATTAAGAGCTGCTCTGATTTATACTTATCTGCTTAGACTACATTTTGTATTGTCACCAAATGACAAAAAAATAAATTTTTCGTTGCTGAAATAATTTATTACTATTTTATATAAAATATAAAGTAATATCATTGGGGAAAGAATTCAAAATATCCCAACAGGAAAAAAGATATTTTATTATTATTTCTTACCTTGACTTGTAGTCATTCATTTCATACTTAATCCAGATTATATCTTTTGAAATTTATACTCAGATGAACTTGATATAAAATAAATTCCCATAAGAAAGTTAGAGTTCCAATAGTATTTAATTTTAGTTAATTAACAAAGAACACATTTTGCGATTTTATATTCACATACTAATTACATTTAAGGTATCTATGCCAATATGTTTATAATATCAATGAAACTTCTTTACTTTTAAAAAAAATTGCCAAATTGTTTAAAATATCATCCAGAAAGCTGTAGAAAGGTGTATGCTGGATGAAAATTAACCACTATACATTTTTCATGGTGAATTGTAAATAAGAAACTAAGCTTATGTCAATGAAGTATATGAATATGAAAAAGAGAGGAATTAGCAAGGTTGGAGAGGTTCTGGAAATACCGGTACATAGGAGCATCTGTGAATTGATCTTACAGTTCTGAAAAGGAATTTGGAATTATATTAAAGTGATTAAAATGTTTATACCCTGTTATCCAGAAAGTCCACTGCTAGGCATATGTACCAAGGAGGCCAAAAAGAGAAATAATGTACATCAAAATGTTTCTAGCAACACTTTTTTAGCAGCAAAGAACATACAACAAAGTACATAACCATCATTTTAAGGGGGATGTCTAAAACACTCTGGCAAATAAGTGTAAGATTATTGTGCTATAAGAAACTACCAATATGAAAAATACAAAGGAGCACAGAAAGACTTAAATGAACTGATGGAAAATGGGGTAAACGGAACCAGGAAAACAATATAAACAATAAGTGCCAAACTATGAAAATGGAAAGAACAAAAAAACTCAACTGAATGTGATATTCTCATAATTAAACACGATTAGCCTCAAAAGAGAAGCAACTGGTGGCTCAGGTGATAGAGCACCAAGCCTGCAATGAGGTAGACTTGAGTTCAAATCTAGCCTCAGGCATTTCCCAGACCAGGCATTTAATCTGTCATTACTTGACAAAGATCCACTGGAGAAAGAAAGGGCAAACCACTCTGATATCTTTGCCAAGAAAACTCCAAATGGGGTCATTAAGATTTGGACATAACCATATGACTGAACAATTTTTCCCAAGAAAAAAATATGAAGATGGAACCACTTCAGATCTCTGGGCCTCAGTTCCCTTATCTTTAAAATGATGGGGAACCAGATGACTTTCAAGGCTCCTTCCAATCTTACATTTATATACTTCCTCCCTTCTTTGCAGAGGTAAAAGTATTCTATTCATGTATAATATTGCATATTGTCAGACCTGACTGATGTATAGATTCAATTTTAATTGCTTTTTTTTTTTCTCTCTTTTTTATTATTTGTTTTAAGGGTTGGCTCTTGGAGGAGGGAGGATATCCTGGGAAATTAAATTATTTAAAAAACATACTAATTTTTAATAAAATGAAATCAATAGACATTCAAGCACCAACTAAAAATACAAAACCAAAAATTATCATGGGCTGGTCATATGGTGAAGATAAGTAAAACCTGAAAGACAGCTTGTACATATTACCGACATCCTTGTGATCTCAAGAGGAATCAAGCAATGCTGCAGTACATTGGATGTACTCCCTGAATACGGACAATATTCACACAGTATGGGACAGCAGTGATAAGCTGCATTATGAGTCCCTGGAAGGAATACTAATAGCACAGATTCTTTTGATTATACTATAGGAAGCATTCAGATAATCAAATACTTACATTACAAACACTCAAATAAAACCACTATGTCCTAGAATTATCCTGTATTGTTCACCTGGCTGCCTTTAGTACAATAGAAATCATGTGTCCTTGGTATTTACTTCATGACCCCTGTCTTAATTATATCTCTCCTGCCTGCTTTCCTTAACTGCACCCCAACTCCCCACTATCTAGTTCTTCTTTTCTCTTTCTACCTTGTACATCTGGTGAAATAGACGCAGTTATGCAGAATTACCATTTTGTATTGTTAGAACTTTTCCCATGTTCCTGACATATCGGAAAAATCTGAGAATGACTTTGTGTCATTATTCATCTTGTGACTACATGCAAATTTATAATTTTCTGTCACTTCCTGAAAACAAAATCACTATTTTATATGGCACAAAAGTTTGCATTTTTAAAATAACTGTATTTTCTTCCTAAACTTTTTTAGAGGCTATAAATATATCACAATATATCAAGGTGAATAAAATACCAGACTTGGAGTTAGGAAGATGTGAGTTCAAATCCTACCAAAGAATCTTATTGTGTGATTCTGGGAAAGTCACTTAATACTTCTATGAACTTTAACCCCTATAAAACAAAGGTTAATAATATTATCTGACAGAGTTGCTGTTTATTATTATCACATAAATTGCCATTAGCTTATCATTTTCTTCAGGTGGAACAATCAGTAACATTAGTCACTTCTGAAGAAATCCTTACTCCTTAACATATCTCATAGTATCAGCTGCCTAAAGGAAACTTTATTTAAACACTCTTAATCAGAAGAGACATTAGACCTTCCAGTCTAGGAAACCTCCTTCCTGTAAGACTAGTAATCACAATCCTTTAAATATTCTCCCACATTGGTTAGGGGGGGAAATTTTTTAGCATGTTAATGACATTCTGGATGCATTTTTGGACTGATTTATATGGAAAGGATTTAATTATGGTAAATCTTTTGAAAGGGCAATATCATATTTTGTTAAAATTTTAATTACCTAGTACCTGGAATACACGTCAGCTATTCCACAAAATTTAAAAGTACACATAACTTCAATTAAAATGCTTCAAATCTTCTTTTAATATAGATTAATACAGTATAAGTGCAAATCTATTTGTAAAATCCAGTTATTTCTCAAGAATTTCAAAGATAACCCTTTTGCAGCTTTAAGCTGATGTAATTTTTCTTATCAGTGACAAGAAAAGAGGCAAACAAAACAAATTCATCAGTGACAGTTTATCTAGATTTTTAAATAAGTAATCTGTGCAATCATTTCCCTGTATTGAAAAAAAAGTTCTTTCACAGGCCAATGTAATAAATCAGTTAAGAGCATAGAAGCAGAAATGAGGAAATGCGTGTGGATGTCCTTTGACTTCTACCCAAGATCCTGCTTGGGCCATCCAGTAAAACAAAAACTTGATATGAACTTTGTTAACTGTTGTTTAAAGGAGATTTGTTTCACATACTTAATCTTGAGTCTAGATAAGCTTTAAGGAAGGAATTGGTGCTGTAAATATCAAGTATTGGGAAAGTATAGAGAAACCTATCTCAGAATGCCATGAGTCTTGTATCTCCATCTAGGAGGATGTAAATTGACAACTTCCCTTCTTTGAATTCTATTTTCTTTTTCCAGATACTTCACAAAAGATGTCTGAAACTAAGTAAGAAAGGTGACATTCTTGAGTTAGCAAAATATCTAACTAAAGAGTAAGGATAATGATGTATGTGTATGTGTGCATGTGCGCACGTGTGTGTGTGTGTGTTGTTGCTAAAAGCAGGCATGATTTCACTATGTGATAAATTCAATCTCATTTCTCACATAACAACTAAAATACTTTTTTTTGACTGTGCATTTTTTTCCTAGTCAAAAAATATTTGTATATTCAAATTCATTGATCTCTATGAACTGAGGCTTCTGTGTTCAATGAAAAGACTTATTTCTAAATAACTGTCTGCATATTTTTTTGGTCTGTTCAGAACAGCTGAGTCAAATTAGATCATGGAAGAAAACCAGTTTCAAAGAAAATAATTGAAGATAGTTGGTTTCCTAAAAGAGCCAATCCCAGTTTATTTTTTTAATTGGGGAGAGATACTTTTATTTTTATCTTAAAAATGTAAGTAAATGGCATATAATTTGTTTAGTGGATTTATAAAAATTTGCTGTCTTTGAGGAACTGCATTTTTTAAAAAGATATAATCATATCTTCCTGCTTCTCCTGCGTATTTTTATTCAAATCCAGTGAATATTTAATAAACCCTGAAAAATATGAAATGTGTATGACATGTAACATTTGTCAGGTGATAATTATTATATTAGATTGATTAAACATGGACCCTTTGGAGGATGGTAGGGGAGGGTGGGAACAAATCTATGATTTCAGTGATATGTAGAACTGGTAAGGAGATACCCTCAACCAGCGCAAATGGTTTGTAATGGTATTACCTGGGTCACTAAGAGATTAAGACTTCCAGGGTCACATGGTCAACTGGTATCAAAGACAGTTCATGAACCCAAGCACTCATGTGAGGCTTGCTCTCTACATGCTTCATCACGTTGACTTTTGAACAAGCATGTTCAAAAAGAAGAGTATTTTTTTTTAACAGATTTAAACCTATGCTTCAATCATTCTAATAACAATGTCATTTATATGTTAGTAGATGGGAGCTATGCTATAGGATTATAATTCAAGATGACTTCTGCTCTTAAAGACTATGCCAGTGGAGTATGAGGTTTAGCAAAGGGACTGTTGTCTGATCAGCAGAGCTCACAGCAATGGAATCACCAATCTTTTCAAGTACCCCACAAACACCAAAATTTTCAGTAGTCTTTTCAAATACAAAGTGTCTGTCCCAAGTCTCCGTTTTATGCTCCAATAGCTTTCAAGCCCTAAGGCTGAAGTCTTTAAGCTCTAATAGCTTTAAATTTCACTAAGACTTTTGGGACATTCTTTATATAATTCCCTGTGTGGTAAATCCCACCCTTACCCCTACCCCACCCTCACTCACAGGAAATTACTTAAAACAATTATCCAGCATGGACATTTCTCAACTAAATTTCTCTCTCCTCTTTTTAAAGTCATTTTTCTTGATCTCTTCTTGGATTCTAATGGTACCACAGTAATTCTCCCAACCTGAATAATAGGACTTATCTACCGTGTGAATTTCTGTAACAATATATTTCTTATGTATATACAGATATTACATGTTTAAGGTAGATAGGTTGAGAGACAGATGATAGAGAGGAGACAGAGTGTGCTACATAGGTATCATTATTGCCTGTATAGACCTATAATTTGGAAGCCGAAGAGTCCCAAGGTGCCAACAATGAACTTAAAATATGAGGAGCTCATTGAGAGCCTCCTACCTACTAATTCAAACATTCTAATCCAACACAGGTTATTTACACTGGTATCATAAAATCAGAGATTGAAGGCTGGAAAGAACGTTAGAGGTTCCTCTAATCTAATCCCCTCATATTTTTCAGATGAAGAAATTAGGCCTAGAGTAGAGGAAACACTTCCTCAAGGTCGCACAAGCAGAACAGCAGGTTTCCAGATTCCACAGTCAGTGTCCTCCCAGTTCCAACTAGTGGCATTATTAAAGATACTACCAAAGATTCTACCCAAAGATTTTTATTCAAAATTAGTGTTAGTATTTGAAATGGGTAGGCCTGTTACCACCTGGAAATTACTAGATATACAGAACGATATAATACCTGAAGGTTTAAGGGCCCTTCCAAAACCATCCTCTTCTTAAATTCCTTATTTACATCAAAGGCACTTCCAGTAACCTTCGGAGTCATACTCAACTCTTCAGTATCCCTCACACACTACATCCAATCAGTCTTGTTATGAAGTCTTGATGCTACCTCCACAATATGTCTCATAATTCTGCCTACCCTGAGCAACTTCTCTTGCCTGGGCTGTTGAAATAGCTTCCTACTTGGTTTCCTTGCTTAAGAATCTTAAGTTATTTCCATTTGGCTCTAGGATAAAATTAGGACCTTCTGTTTACCATTTAAAGCCTTTTATACTATGGCTCCCCCCTACTTCTGTAGGCACATTACATACATTACTTCATGTACAGTATGTTTCAACCAAATTAGCCAATTTATTTTTCTTCATGCACATCTCTTCTCCCTTCTCCATGTCTTTGCATATGCTGTTCGTCAGGTCCAGAATGTATTCCTTCCTCATCTTCACCGTAGAGAGCCCCTAGTCTCCTTCAAAACTCAGTTTGTGTGGAAATGGGAGTTTACACAACAAGGTCAGGAAGCAGCTACTTGTTCAGTTTGGCTAGAATATAAAGCGTGTGAAGGAAAAGTTGTGTAGAATAAGGCTATACAAGTAGGCTGGAGTCAGGTTGTAGTGGAGTACCCTGAATGAGTTGGCTTACATTCAGGGGTGGGGAACCTGTGGCCTCAAGGCCGCAGGTTTTTTACCCCTGGCTTAACCCCATGTCTAGTACATAATTCCAGCAAATTATGCAGCACCTAGGCACTGTGCAAAGTGTGTAGGGGATAAAAAGACAAAAATGAGACAGCTCTTGCCCTCAAAGAGATGATATTCTACCGAGACAGAAGCCTCTCCCTGCTCGTTTTCTTTTTAGCCTTTGCCCTTTTCTTTTCTTTGCCATTTCTGATTTCCACTTTCCCATTGTGCCCCCCACCCATATTGTATTTACCTTGTGTATACTTTGTATTTTCCTTATTTGTGCATGTGTTGTTTCTTCTAAGTAAAATATGAGCTCCTCAAGAGCAAGACAATTAAATTTTCAACTTGATGTCCTTAGTATCTAGGCATTATATCTATTAAGTAGGCATATAACAAATGCTGGATTGACTGCCAAGATTTTACCATGTGTGCTTCAGCACACTAAAAACCATGATATGTGTGTATACTACATGTATAATTTTCAAAGGGAATTGGATAGCAGTATATAATTGAACATCAAATAAATGTTAATTGATAATTTTAATAGCAAGCAAGAGATTATACCTTTAACTGGTACTCCACCACAACCCGGCTCCAACTCACTTGTCTAGCTTTATTCTACGCAATTCTCCTTCAGATACTCTATATTCTAGCCAAACTGAAAAAGTAGCTGCTTCCTGACCTTGTCAGGCAAGTTCCCATTTCCTTGCATTCACTAAGCTTAACCTCATGTCTGGAACATAGTTTCTGAAAATTATTCAATAACTGCTAGGCATTGTGCAAAGTGCCTGGGGTTTAAAAAGACCAAAATGAGACAGCCCTTACCCTCAAAAGGATGATACTATACTGGGAAAGGGGTTTTCCCTGCTCCACTTATTTTTTTAATCTTGATCTCCCTTTTGCCTTTGTCACATTTTATTTTCCTAACATAAATCAACGAATGATATGTCTGTCATATCTCATAATATTAGCAACATTTTGAAGGTAGTGATTATGTAGTTTTGGTCTTTTTATCCCTAGGACTAATATAAAAGGTATGTAATGGACAATTTTTAAAATTGTTGCACAGTCATATATGCACGGTTGAATATATGAATGTAAGTATGAATGTGCAATTACTCTGGGCTTTTCCATCTGCATTACACCTCTTACCTGCCCTCCAGTAAAATTACTGGTGGCAGCATGTGATGCATAGTCGCATAGACAAGTTTCCTGGTCCTTCCCAAGTTTCCTGGCCCTCCTTTCAAAGTTCTGAAGTAACTTATAAAAGTTAAGAAAGGGGTTAAATCATCCTCCTGCTCTCTAAGAAGTCTGCTACTAATGATACCACTCATAAAGAAGAAAAGGTTAAACTATGCTAAAAATATTTAACAATAAAAGGTTGGTTAAGCCCTACCTGCTAATTCTGCACCCAAGTCTCAAGAGCTAGTTGATCCATCTCTGGACAAAGAGAAGTCATGGTTTCCAATGTTAACCACAACTGCAATGCAGATGGATAACAATGCACCCCAAAGGAGAAGAATTATCCTATTCATTAGCATTGAGGACTGTGAATCAATTGAATAAAAGCAAGAAAAACTCATCCAGCTTCTAAAGTTTCAGTGATTCAGCACTTATCCCAGAAACTTACACCTGGCATTAAAGAAAAAGAATTAGAATGAAAAGATGAATTAGCTTAAGTAACTTCAGAATGGTTTTTATTCTACATGGGTGTGAGATTTAGTGCTTCCCTTAATATTAAAGAATTCAAGAACACATGGAAGCCTTGTAGGCACTCACACTGTGTGGCCCTAGTTATAGGAATCAATTATACCAACAGCAAAGAATATTTTTTTCTATTATGTTATGAGTAATGATCTACCCCTTGGGCACTCCCATAAAGCTGGGGGCTCAGCATAGAAAGAGAACAAAGAAAGGTCATGGAAAAGCTAGACAGCTTTCAAAGTTACAAGTTGGATGCATTATATACCTAACGAGAAAAGCAAATGCTATATAATGGGGAGTCTAAGTTTCTTGAACAATCTGTTCTTTCTGTTTTATAATGTATAATTGGGGTTTATTCAGAATTTAATTTCTTTAATTAAAAAAATGGATAGAATAAATAAAGTTCATCAGTGATCATTGTAGGGTTGAGTCAGGGAGAGATATACCTTCAATTTCAGCTAATCACTATTTCAGAAGAAATATTCTCATATTTACAAATGAAAAGAACTGAACCACAAGAAGAGAAAAATAGGAATTTTCCCAAAAAAGTTTTGGTCTAATTCCAAAAAAGACCTTCACTGTTTACTTGAGTTTTGTTCCTTCATTTTAAACAAAGAGAATACATGTTTTAATAATAAACACACTGCTTAATCAAAGCTTCTTATAAATGCATATGCAAAATGCTTCTCTCAGCAGATATTAGATTTTCAGAAGTGACTAATTGCTTTGACAGAAAGCTGTCTTCTCTTGTTTTCCAGTATTTTTTCCTTGGTCCTTTGTCTCTTATTTCCATGAGCACCTTACTACATTACCTGAGGTAGCCCATGAAAGTTATTAAAGAGAATCACAGTTGGGGTGTCTTTATTTGTACTTTCTTAAGGATACAAGAGGCAATTTTCTTAAACCAGTGGCACTGTGATATTCTGAGTAGGTTATGACTGTGTCTCCACTTGGTTCTGCCTTAGTTCCTACTCAGAAAACTCTTAGCACCTGAGGTTCTAGAGGACTCATAATATTATATTTGCAATGCTAGGCTTCCACTGTGGGAATAGAGACCCTTGGGAGCTTTATTTCTCTGACAGTTGATGAGTCAGCAGAATAAAAATTATAAAATGAACCAAGAGTACACTGATGTTGTAGTGAGTTCACTTTGGGTTTACCTTGGCAGTGTAGTTTCCAGGGATGTACACATTGACAATGAGGTTGATGCACACATTGCCAGAGCTAGCTGTGTTTGGGAGGCCCTGAAGAAAAGTTTGGGAGAGAAGAGGTATTATTAGACTGACTACCAAACTGAAGGTCTACAGAGCCATTGTACTGACCTCATTGTTATATGCTTGTGAAACATGGACAGTCTACCAGTGCTATTCCAGGAAACTGAATCACTTCTATTTGTTTTTTTTTTTTTTAATTAATTTATTTATTTCACTTTTAACATTTATTTTCACAGAATTTTTGGGCTCCAAATTTTCTCCCCCCTTGTCCCCTCCCCCCACCCCAAAACACTGAGCATTCCAATTGCCCCCATCACCACTCTGCTCTCTCCTCCATCATCCCTCTCTGCCCTTGTCTCCATCCTCTCCTCTGTCCTGTTGGGCCAAATAACTTTCTATACCCCATTACCTGTATTTCTTATTTCCTAGCGGCAAGAACAGTACTCGACAGTTATTCGTAAAACTTTGAGTTCCAACTTCTTTTCCTCCCTCCTTCCCCACCCCCTCCCTTTGGAAGGCAAGCAATTCAATATAGGCCAAATCTGTTTAGTTTTGCAAATGACTTCCATAATAGTTGTGTTGTATAAGACTAACTATATTTCCCTCCATCCTATCCTGCCTCCAATTACTTCTATTCTCTCTTTTGATCCTGTCCCTCCCCATGAGTGTCGACCTCAAATTGTACCCTCCTCCCCATGCCCTCCCTTCCATCGTCCCCCCCACCCTGTTTATCCCCTTATCCCCCACCTTCCTGTATTGTAAGATAGGTTTTCATACCAAAATGAGTGTGCATTTTATTCCTTCCTTTAGTGGAATGTGATGAGAGTGAACTTCATGTTTTTCTCTCACCTCCCCTCTTTTTCCCCAAACTAAAAAAATCTTTTGCTTGCCTCTTTTATGAGAGATAATTTGCCCCATTCCATTTCTCCCTTTCTCCTCCCATATATTTCTCTCTCACTGCTTGATTTCATTTTTTTTTTAAGATATGATCCCATCCTATTCAATTCACTCTGCACACTCTGTCTCTATGAGTGTGTGCGTGTGCATGTGTGTGTGTGTGTGTGTAATCCCACCAAATTCCCAGATACTGAATAGTTTCAAGAGTTACTAATATTGTCTTTCCATGTAGGGATGTAAACAGTTCAACTTTTATAAGTCCCTTATGACTTCTCTTTGCTGTTTATCTTTTCATGCTTCTCTTCATTCTTGTGTTTGAAAGTCAAATTTTCTTTTTAGCTCTGGTCTTTTCATCAAGAATGCTTGAAAGTCCTCTATTTCATTGAAAGACCAATTTTTCCCCTGAAGTATTATGCTCAGTTTTGCTGGGTAGGTGATTCTTGGTTTTTGTCCTAGTTCCTTTGACTTCTGGAATATCCTATTCCATGCCCTTCAATCCCTTAATGTAGAAGCTGCTAGATCCTGTGTTATCCTGATTGTATTTCCACAGTACTTGAATTGTTTCTTTCTAGCTGCTTGCAATATTTTCTCCTTGACCTGGGAATTCTGGAATTTGGCCACAATATTCCTAGGAGTTTCTCTTTTTGGATCTTTTTCAGGTGGTGATCGGTGGATTCTTTCAATATTTATTTTGCCCTCTGGTTCTAGAATATCAGGGCAGTTTTCCTTGATAATTTCATGAAAGATGATGTCTAGGCTCTTTTTTTGATCATGGCTTTCAGGTAGGCCCATAATTTTTAAATTGTCTCTCCTGGATCTATTTTCCAGGTCAGTTGTTTTTCCAATGAGATATTTCACATTATCTTCCATTTTTTCATTCTTTTGGTTTTGTTTTATGATTTCTTGTTTTCTCATAAAGTCATTAGCCTCCATCTATTCCATTCTAATTTTGAAAGAACTATTTTCTTCAGTGAGCTTTTGAATCTCCTTTTCCATTTGGCTAATTCTGCTTTTGAAAGCATTCTTCTCCTCATTGGCTTCTTGAACCTCCTTTGCCAATTGAGTTAGCCTATTTTTCAGGGTGTTATTTTCTTCAGCATTTTTTTGGGTCTCCTTTAGCAGGGTGCTGATCTGCTGTTCATACTTTGCTTGCAAGTCTTTTTATTGCTCTTCCCAGTTTTTCCTCCTCCTCTCTAACATAATTTTGAAAATTTTCTGAGCTCTTTATGTGCTTTTCCCAGGTCTGATCCCATTGAGTGGGCTGGGATACAGAAGCACTGACTTCCGCGTCTTTCCCTGATGGTGAGCACCGCTCTTCCTCATCAGAAAGGAGGGGAGGAGAAACCTGCTCACCAAGAAAGCAACCTTCTATAGTCTTATTTTTTTTCCCTTTTCTGGGCATTTTCCCAGCTAGTGACTTGACCTCTGAATATTCTCCTCACACCCACCTCGCCTCCTGATCCTCCCAGCCAGCGCTTGGGGTCTGAGAATCAAATGCTGCTTCCCAGCCTCAGGGCTTTGGGCGGGGGCAGGGCTGCTATTCAGTGTGAGATCAAGTTCAGCTGCCCGGGTGGGGGCAGGGCCACCTCACAGGCTCAGTTCCCTCAGGGGGTTTATGCAGAGACCTTCAACAATGGATCCAGGCTCCTGCCTGCTTGGGGAGCCCCGGTCTGCTCCCACCTCCGCTGGTGCCTCCCGAGGGGGCCTGAGTCATGGGGACTCCCCACTCGACCTGCCGAAGAGACCCTCTCACTGACCCTTGTCACCTGTGGGTGGAGGGACCTGCGTGGCTGCTGGAGATTCTGTCCCTGAAGCCTGCTCGGATCTGCTCCTCTCGGCCCCGGGAGGCCGCAGCAGGGCTATGCTTGGCTCCCAGTCCGCAGCGTGAAGAACCTTTTGCGAGAGGTTTTCAGGCTCTCTGGAACAGAAATTTTATCTGCTCTGCTGTTATGTGGCTTCTCCTGCTCCCGAATTTATTGGCAGCTCTTTACTACAGATATTTCATGGGCTGTGGGTTCGGAGCTAGCGTATTTGTGTGTTTCTACTCCACCATCTTGGCTCTTCCCCCTGAATCACTTCTATTTGAACTGTCTTAGGAAGATTCTGAGGATCACCTGCAGGATAAGGTACCAGACACTGAACGTCTTGCTCGAGCTGAACTGCAAAACATTCAAACTATGCTTCAGAGAGCGCAACTCCAAAGGGCTGGTCACACTGTTGGACTGTAAAATATACCCTTGCCAAAAAGACTATTTTATGGACAACTCACATGGGGCAAGTGATCACATGGTGGTCAGAAGAAGCGATACAAGGACACTCTCAAAATCTCTCTCAAGAACTCTGGATTTGACTGTGCAACATGGGAGACACTGGCACAACACTACTCAGCATGGTGTGCCCACATCAGAAAGGGTGCTGTGCTCTATGAGCAAAGCAGAATTGAGACAGCACAAAGTAAATGTAGGATGTGCAGATTTGGAGTATGCACCCACACAGACTCTCTGCACCCAACCTGTGGTAGAGTATTTCAAGCTCATATTGGTCTGATCAGCCACAGTCAGACACGCTGAAATTTCACTTTATCATGGTGATGTCATTTTGGTCCTCTTGGAGGACGAAGGACAACAACCAACTGGGTTCACTTTTACATAGCGCTTTGGTGCTTACAAACCATTTTTCTCCAAAAAAAAAAAAAACAAAACAAAACTTGTGAGGTGAGTAAAGAGTATTATCTTCATTTTATGAGGAAACAGACTCAGAAATATTAAGTGACTTTCCAAAAGTTGAACAGCTATTAATTAATAAAACTGTGACCTAAATCCAAGTCCTCTGACATCAATTTTTCATCATACTATGTCACCTAATTCTCAAACATCATTTCTGACACTTCCATTTTATTTTCTTAGGAGAATAACAAGGCATCTCCTCCTCTACTATGGTTCTTTTTATGGCACACCTGTGGTTTTGATCACATATATTTCTATCTGGACATTTTTCACCCCTCCCTTTCAAATTCACCTTAAAGCTTTTTTTGATCAACTTGATTAGTCTCCTGTCAAAAACATATCTTTTGCTTTAAGATACATTCTGGCCTTCACCAGAAGTAAACACTTTGCAAGAGAATTAAGCCATGGTTCAGAAAAATAAATTCCACTCTGCAGGCCTTATTGTCTATCCTCCCCTCTACACCTTTCAGATCACCAGTACCATCATCTAAACTACTAAGGGTCTCAGGCCCTTGCACCCTGCTGCTGGACCCCCAGGACTATAGGGCCTTTACATCTGTTCTGGCACTGAACTCTCTTTTATGTAATGTCTCTCTCAGTTAAAGAGTGTGCTCCTTGAGAAAAGGGACTATCTTGATTTTTCTATCTGTAAGTGCTTAAGAAATGTTTTTTCCTTCATCCTTTGACACCAACTGTATAACTCACTCTTCATTTACCATATCATTTTTCTTCTAAACTAACAATTTTTAACTAAAAAAAGTGTGAAAATATCATCCTATCCTTGAGTCCTTCTATTTTCTATCTTGGACTTCAAAGTCACTAGAGACGTATTCTAATTTTCTCTTGGTTGTATCATTTTCCCCCCAGATGATTCCCCCAGATAATGTGTTTTGGCCTGCTTTCTGTTACGTTTTCATATATGTGCTCCAGGAAGACAACATACCTTCTAATCAATTGTGCAATGTCCACATATGCTTCCATAGTTCTAAGCAAGGAAGTAGTAATATTCAATAAACATGGTAACAGGATTCCTTTCAAGGGCTAAATTTGTCCATTCTTCTATAGAATACAGGCCCAACCAAAAGGTCAGAATTTGTCCTTTATTTAAAAGTGCTCTATATAAACTGGAAGGGATTCTGGAGGATCACAGAATCATACATCTGTTTCTGAAAGGGACCTCAGATGTCATCTCTTCCAACTTCCTCATTCCATAGATGAGAAGATGGAATCCCAAAGAAAGGAAACAATGAACCCAAACTTATATGGCTGGTGAGGAGCATAGCAAGGACTGTAACCCTAATGCGTTGATTCTCAGTCTTGTGACTTTTTTTGATACATTCCCAAGCACATATTTTCAAATTGAACTATAGTCACTTCTATAAAATATTGTGACACCATTCCTTTGGGATTGAAAAAGAGAGAAGAATCTTCTCTTACCCTATTATCCACAGATTAAGCCAAAGAGCCACAGAGTCAGTGTATCAGAGCTACCCCTTGCAAATATTCTACCACACAAAAGGATGTAAATTCAATGAGCAAACTAAGACTAATGTGGAAAATACTTCAAAAGCTGAACTTTTGATAGTAATTGAAAGAGAAAGGAAAAGGATCAGAGGTATTTACTGGGATAAACAGTTTATTATTGTAGGTTTGGGGCCAAAATATACATCATTAGGAATACAGATTTGAATAACCACAATGTCAACAAAAAAAGAGACCCTAGATCTGTTGTGTGGCACTAGTTTCTTTTCCTTCTATTTCTCCTCTGTGCCATATCCTTCTATTAGTCAAAGTATTAACATTATTTTATATCATTCCCCTTCTTCCTCAGGATTTTTTTTCTCTGTTTTAACTCTTTCTTACATTACTTTTTCCTACTTTTTCCTTCCCATCTCTCTAATAAGTCAGAGTATAGAGATAGAGTCCTTAGGATAATTTACCCTTTATCCTTTAGAAGGAAGAAAAGCTTTAATTTATATTCAGTATAATTCAGAAATATGAAATGCATTCTCCTCCTAACGAGACTGTGTAAGTAATAGGGGGCCAAGGTTGGTGGAAACCAGAAGGCCTGATGAAACCACAAATCAGATGGAATGTCATTGGATAAGCTGAACAAGCATATTAAAGGGTCTAGTGAGACCACAAGCCTAGAGACCAATGAACCATTGGTCTTGGATTACCCAGAACCAACAACCCATATGATCTGTCATCTATTATTTAATTAATAAAAACGAAATATAAGAAACAGTAAGTCAAGTTCTGAAGGCAAAGTGCCTGATTTCTAAATGCTCACACTGAAATTTTAACACCTGGTCTCTAGCAAGTCAATTAGAGCTTGTTCTAGCACACCTCTTTCTACACGGCTTTTTCCCTTCACCCTGTCTTTCCCATTAAAATCAATTGAACATTCTTTAGCAACAAAGACACAGTTCAAAATGGATGTTTCCATTAAGAAGCACCATATTGGTGAGGGAAAAGCATGACCCAGTCAAAGGATCTGACCTCTAGTTTCCCAGAGCAGCTGACATATTGAGGTAAGGCCTGTACTCAAAATCTCAACTCTGAGCGACCTTGAGCAAATCAAGTAACTTCTATGGGCCTCTGTTTCCTCACCTGTAAATTGAGAATTAGACTAGGATATCTCTAAGGAATCTTGTTACTAAAAATATTTTGCATCTAAATTTATGTTTGTTTTAAAAACAATTAGTTGTGGCAAAGTAATGACTTACCATAGTTTAAAGAGCATATAATTTTGATAAAATGTCCAAGTTGACTAGTAGATGCAGAGCTGGACCAGAAGTCAGGAAGACCTGAGTTTAAATCCAGCTTCAGACAATTGCTGGAAGAGTGACCCTTGGCAAGACACTTTAACCTCTGTTTGCCTCAGTTTCCTCAACTCTAAAACTGGGATAATAATAATAGTACTGACTTCGAAAGGTAATTGTGATCATCAAATGAGATAATACTTGTAAACTGCTTTGCAACTCTTAAAAGAGGTATATAAATGTTAGTTATTATATATCCAAATAATCCTGGTGAAACTAAGTCAAATAAGTTGAAAAAATAAAATAAAACCAAGCTTCAAAAGTTGTTCACATGAAAGATTCAGTTCCCAATATTGTTGTGTTTAATTGGCAAAGGCAAGCAAGAGTTCAAGGCATGAGCAAGAAAGTGACTCCATTCTGACTTTTACTTCAATGAATCCTCCTGGTCTTGATCCTCAGGGCTAAAACCAGGGCCAACATTAGCCACTGGTATCACTTTGTTAATAGCTGCCCCATCCTACTTCCACTCTTTAGGGTTTCAGCCTTTAAAATAGATACAGTATCTGTCAATCAGTAACAGGGGACCTTAGTAACTTCCATGTTTCTTAGTGTGGTTAGGCTAAGAAGATATGCACAGGGAAATGAAGACAATGATGTATACTCAAGCATCCACCCTTCTGGATTATGGACTTCCTGGATTCTGGGGACACAAAGTAGATTCAGGGTTCACAATGATGCCTGGGTATAGGAATTCCAATTCTTCAACTGAGTGCCAAGAAAACCCCTCAGTCTGATGCTGTTACAGTATCATGGTTTCTGCCTTGACATCTTATAGTTCTAGCATATTCCTAGACACGGTTATTGTGGCACTGCCAATATTTCACAAGGATAATATACAAACTGTTGTACATGGATCAAATGATATTTAAATGACAGGAAAAGCAGATTGTAAGTAGAATGCAAGATCTTTGACAGCAGAAAAGATTTCATCTTTTTCTTTGTATTCCTAGCACACAGTGCCTTGCACATGACAGGAATTTAACAAGTATTTCTTGCACTGGACTGAAAATAGTTTCCAAAATGAGTACAATGAATATACAAGGACACGTCAACCTTTGTCTTCCTCTTAAGAATCACTTATTTTGTGGTGCAGTAAATCTCAATGTTTTGGGTCAGGATGTAAATAACACTAACTACTCAGAGTGATGAATGACAAGAGAAAATATTCATTTCCCCAAGAATGTGATTTAGAATGAAACAGCTCATTATCCAGGCCAAGCAGACTCTCAACTCTGCTTAACCCAAATTTCCTTCATGGGAAAGCTAAAAGAAAAAAACAATCTTGGTTTATGCAGAAAACAAAGAAATGCCACTAAGCCAAGAGTTCTCAAGGTGCGTGTTTATTTTTTAGCAAAGAACTTTTGATTTCTGTATAATTGTATTGACTTGAAGTATGTGTGTAGGGTATGTGGTGGAAAGGTCATAATAGCATGGATCTGGAGTGACAGAAGTGAACTTCCTCACAGATTGTTCGTGACATAAATTATACATATTTGCCATCATTCCTTTTTTGGGAGGAGGGAGGTTAAAACGGAGCATATTGCTTAGATGCAACGCCCAAGTTTTCTCTCAGAGAGTTTTAGCATCTCAGAGGCCCTCTGTGGTAGGCTAATTGTGAAGAATATTCTAGCTTACAACATAGCCAAAAATTGGCCATTCCAGCCTCATATTTAAAAGCTCCAATGAGGGAAATCTCATTATATCCTGAAGCAGCCTGTTCCATTAAATTTGGCCTAAATTTGCTTCCTTATAACTTTCACCCAGTGCTCCTAATTTTGTCCTTGAGGACCAAGTAAAACAAGTCATTTTCATTTTTCACATTACAGTCCTTCAGATGCCTGAAAAAATTCTCTCTTCCCCCATGTCTCCACCTGCAGCCTCTTCTTAATTAGGCCAAATCTTACTATTCTTCAACAGATTCTCATATTGTTTGCCCTCCCCCAGCCCCTCTGACTTACCAAAGTCCTTCCTAAAACATGATGCCCTCAACTTAATACAATATTCCAGATAGGGCTTAATCAATTAGAATTCAATAGGAATATCAACTTCCTAAACTTTGATTCCATGTCTCCATTGATGCAGCCAAACACTTCATTAGATTTTTGGAGGGGTAAGGCTGGGATGAGGGTGAATCATATGGAGCCTGAAGTCCACTAAAACCCCCAGATCTTTTTCAGATAAGCTACTTATCTATTCATGCCTCTCCCAACTTGTAGTCTCAAAGATACTTTAAATCCAAGAAAGAATTTCGTGCCAAACCTATATTTGGATAACCATTCACTTTTTCTGAAGGGCTAACATGAATGAATTTATAGTTCATTATTTAACTATCTTTTCCTCAAAACCATAGTCTAACCCTTCAGAGGCATGGTGAAGCAGTCAAGGGAAAAGCTGGCCTTGGACCAGGAGGCCTAAGTTTAAGTTGTGCCTTTGACACATAATTATAACCTTTCAGTGCCAAGGCAACTAAGGCTTTAAGTTGTGGAAGAAAATGCCCATTTGCAATGGAAAAGAAGATTTCCTCACAAGAATTCCCTACGAATGAAATCTTAGGTCTATGTACTCCCACCAAAAATCTAATTCTTCATGACATGAAACATTTCTGTAATACACCCAGGCAAAAAAAAGCAAAAAAAAAATTATTTAGATATTACTAAAATTATCCAATAAGCAATTCAATTTAACAAGCATTTATTGAATATCTGCAAAAGCATTTTATAATCACAGGATTATAAATTTAGAGCTGACATTGAGTCAAACCTATCAGTTTTACAAATTTGTTACCTAGGGCACAAAGAGATTAAGCAATTTAATTATGCTCACAAAGCCAGTTTTGAATATTTTTGAACATTTCAATATCTCTATACTTGAACGTCAGTCTTCCTGACTTTTGGTCCAGCGATCTACATACATTTCCAAACTTCACACAAATATATAGTAAATGATACTGGAAAAGAAAAAGGGAATGGTGATGGCAACACAGAGAACTGGGAGAAGATATGGGAGGAGTTTACATTTGAGCTGGGTTTTGAAGGAGAGGTATGCTATTACATTTAAACTGGAAATAAGTGTGCGCATGAATTGGGGAATGGCTGAACAAATTATAGTACATAAATGCAATAAAATACTGTTGCAACAATAAGAAAAGACAAAAGGGACAATTTCAGAGAAACCTGGGAAGACTCACATACTAATGCAGAATGAAGTACACAGAACCAAAAGGATAGTTTATATAATCATAACAACATTATAAAAACAAACAACTTTGAAAGACAAAAATTCTGATTAATGTAGTAACCAACCATGTTTCCAGAGGATCAATGATGAAGAATGCTATTGACCTCCTGTGAAGGTCATGTACTCAAGACATAGAATGAGGTATATGCTTTTGCACGTGGCCAGTGCTGGAATATATTTTACTTAACTACACATTTATCACTAAAGTTTTGTTTTTCTTTTCTATTTCAATTGGGAGAAAAGTAAGAAAGAAAATAACTTCATTAATTGAAAAAAATTAAATGTTTAAAAATAATAGGTGGGTTATTTGGAGGTAGAGATCAAGGGAAAGGCATTCCAGGCAGAGGAAAATTCATGTAAAGATTGTGAAGCCAGATGATGAAACATCAAGCAGTCCACATTTGGGGGGGATGCCAAGTGGTTCTCCTGGGCTAAAGCATAGGTTAAAGGAAAGGAAATACTGCAAACTCATCATGGAAACATAGATTAGAGGCAAGGCAGACAGAAACTTTAGTAGCTGACCAAGGAGTTTGGACTTTTCTCATACAGACAATGGTAAGCCACAGCAAGGAATTTGTGAAGCAGGAAAGGCACAAGGATGATAATTGCACTCCAGGAAGGTTTTGACAACAGTATGTAAAATTTACTCTAACAGGAAGAAGACAGAGGTTGAGAGAATTAATGTACCTCCAACTGGCTCCAGTTAAGAGGCTCTTTATACTTCTGACCAAACTAAGAAAATGAGACACAGAATGGGAAAGAGAGAAATATCATGAGCAATTTTAGGGACCAAGTTGATAGGATCATAGGATCATTGATTTAGCTCTAGAAGGGATCTGAAAGGACATGTAGTCATTGGAAGCCATCTAGTCCAAACTCATTTTACAGAGGAGGAAAATGAGACTCAGACTCGGTGACTGGCTATGACTGCTGGATGAAAGGGAAAAGTAGAGGATAACTCTGTGGTCTTGAGGAATAATAACCAGACAACATTCAGCACTGAGAGATTAAAATAATACATAATTTATTAAAATGTTATAAATTCCATAAATCTTATATTTACTGGAGAGACATCCTGGCACTATGGATAGGGTACTGGACTTGGAATAAGGAAGACCTTGTCTCAGATACTTACTAGTTAGATAACCCTGGGTAGGTCAGGTGAGCACACTGTAATCAGTCCATACCATGCCCTGACTCAACATCTCCTCTCAGCTTGTTTCCTCATCGATAAAATGGGGATAATAATAGAAACTTTAAAGGTTATTATAATAATCAAATGAGAAAATACATGTAGACTGCTTCCATGTTTTTATTGTTCAGTCATTTTCAGTTGTGTCTGACTCTTCATGAGCCTATTTGGGGTTTTCTGGGCAAATATACTAGTTTGCCATTTCCTTTTCCTGCACATTTTGCAGATAAACTGAGTAAAACAGGGTTAAATTACTTGCTCATGGTCACAAAGCTAGAGAGTGTCTGTGACCACATTTGAATTCAGGTCTTCTTGACCTAAGGCTCTGCCCTCATGCACTGCACTACGTAGCTGCCCCTATGTGTATGTTAGCTACTACTGTTATTACTGTTGACATCATATACATACTTGGAAGGCATATTATCTTAACTTTTATACAAGTCAATGTCTGAAAAATGGCAAACACAGATTCTTGGGACACCACCTCCTTCCAATTGACAACGCATTAATGACATTTCTTTGGGTTCAGCCATTCAAACAATTTTGAATTCACCTAAATATTCTATCATCTTTCCCTTTTATCTCCATATTATACAAAAGGATGAAAAATTGTTAAATCTTTTCCTGTAATCTAAGCATATTATATCTACAGTATTTTTCAATATACCAGTATATAGTTACCCTATTAAAAAAAAGGGGGGGGCCAAGGGGGAATATAATGAGGTTATTCTGGCATGACCTTTCTTGACAAAGTCATAAAGGCTCTCAGTAATTACTGCTTTTCTTTCTAGATATTCATGAACTATCTCTTTAGTAATGCCTTATTCAATTTTGTGAAAATGTAAGTACAACTCACAGGTTTATGGTCAATGGATTTATCTTCTTCCCTCTTCTGAAAACTAGGACATTTCTGTCCTTCCAGTTCTGCAGTACTTCTGTCACCTTCAACAATCTTTTTTAAAAGTTCTATTTAATTTTACTTTCAGTTTTTAAGTCTCTCCCACCCCCACACATTGAGAAAGCAAGAAAAACAAAATCCATTCCAAATATACGTAGTGAAGCAAAACAAATGCCCACATTAGCCATGCCCAAATAAATAAATAAATAGATTCTTCAATCTGTACTCTCAGCCTAGAGCCTACGCAATGGACTCAGCAATCACATATGTCTGTCCTTTCATTATTTTAGGATGTACTTTGTCCAGGCCAGAAGGGTTAAGTTCACTGAAAGAAGTTAGATGCTTTTTTTTACCATCTCCTCAGTTGAGAGAGTTTCAAAAAATTCTTGACTGAATCTCAATTATGTTAAATAAGGGCAGTTGACAAAAAATGAGCAAGGTTAAGGAATGTGTTAAACTCCTTTTAAGTATACACTTGTACTAGTTATACCACTTGTTGACTAATGGTCAATATATTTTCTTCCAAACATAACTAAATGTAGCAAAAATGATCATAAAATCCTATTCACATGTAGTTGCCTAGGTTAATAAAATGAAACTGAATTTCATAACTATGGAAAGCACATGAATATAGAGATAGGGTCTTTATGTGACCGTATATGATAAGGTTATTTCAGCCATGAGTGAAATGGAATGAGGTCCAATGAATAGTATTGCTAACAAATTTTGTGATTTTGATTTCTTCTGCAGGGGGTCATGTCACTGCTGGAGTCTCATTACATTTTAATCATATAATATGATGATTATACCAGTAAAAATAGAATAAAAGAATCCTTTTTTTTACTTTCAGACTTTGCCAGATGAGATCACAGAAAGTCAGCCCCACACAAAGACCATAGGCTATATAGGACATGCCCACCACTATTAAAGAAACACAGCTCTTTTCACTCTAAATTTTTGAGCTGCATACTTTAAAGGAACTGTTAAATCCAAAGGGAGAAAAAAATAGACAATTTGTTGTCCCCCAATTCCTGCGTTAGGGATGGCAAAGGTTACATTTTACTGGTGACAGACTCAGAAATCTTTCCAATAAACATCCCAGTGTTCACTATACAGAAAGATTAACTCACTCAACTTAAACAGTCACTGGTAATGTTGATTTAAAGGCCTAATGTCAATGGCTCTGGTGTGTTTGGCCTAGCATCATTCAATTTCCTGCAGGTGAGGGCTGACTAGTCCCAAGTTCATATGGTTATTTACAGTTAATGGGATTCAGCTATATATAGATCCTGCAGGTAAGAGATTTGTGCCCAAGGGCTGGACTCAGGCCCACCCTAGTCAGTTTTTCTGAGCCCTGTCCTGGGCAGCAGTATTCATCAGTCCCTGCTATGTCCATTCCAGGGCTCTAATAAATTATATAGAAGAATATTTTCTAATTGGTCCTAGAATCTTAAGTTATTCAACTTGGCATCTAAAATCAATGGAAAATTAAAAGCTAGGAAACACATTTATATGATCTAAGAACCCAAATGAAAACAAATTATAAATTACTCCTTTACAAATTCCCAAATTTGTTATCAGTAAGGGGGAATGTCTCATCAAACATCTAATTCTAACCAATAGATAGATTTTTCTATAGAAGGTCATATAAAAATGAGATATATTATCTGGATCAATAAATTTGGAGGATGGGGAAGGGAATATGCATGGAAATAAGACACAGCATTAGAATTCTCCAGTATTTCTCTTGTCCCTTGATACAAAGGGGCACACATTTTTATTATAATACAATGTATCCACACACTGCATAGAAAGAGGATCTTAGTATAGTTTTACATCATTACTATTACCATTTTTACACATACCTCCTAGTTTGTATGGTCTCCTCCATCTTGATAAGATTTTTTTGTTTTGTTTTCCCTAAATATTCTCCCTTCTTTTCCACTTTTTTTTCAGTGTGAAAGAACACATTCTGAAGGCAGAGGTTTCTCTAAATGGAATACACTTTTCCCTCACTGAAGAGTAAGGTACAGGGAATAGGGTCTGGCAAGCAAAGAGATAAGTTAGTTCAGTCTCTTTCTCTATGTTGCCCCCCAAACTCTTCTCTACCCAGTGGCTTTTCGTATTCTGTCTCATTAAACACACTGTATCAGAAATGGTTATGTGGTACATGTCCCTTCCATGGATTTTCAGGGGAAATTATAGTTTAGTACAAATATACAAATCTATCAAAAACAAATTCCATAAATTTCAATATAATTCTTAACAGTTTCTCCAAAGATAAAACATTCTGTGGGTACTCATCTGACACATATTTGGGTCTGCTATGTAATTCCAGAGGCCCAATGTCTGGGGCTCTGATGTCTCGTCTGAGGCTAATATGAGGACTAGGAATATTTCGCCCATGGAAAACTATTCAGCAGTCTACCTAGGGCATACTATGGAAGCTCATCCATCTTCTTTATCTTCATTTTAAAAAAAATTAAAACACTCTCACTTAGTGTATCTGCCTTATTCTGAACCGCAGAAAGCTTGTCTGAAATCACTATGCACGGCAGGGTCATATAATAGGGTTTTCTTAATACAGTTTGTAATCAATCCCAAATGCTTAATCCCTTTTGGGAAGCCCCATATCTCTTTAGGAATTTCCTGAGTTTCTCCTTTTTAAGTTAGCCTGCTTGCCCTAGTGATGAATGAGTTTTAACCACTGATTAGATTTCCTACGTGTTGTGTGAAAACCTGGAGAAATGTTGGGTTCCTTGAGTATTTCAGACATTCAGAGGAATTTTCAACCCCCAAGATTAAACACAGTCTGCATGTGTAAATTGAGAGCAGAGGGATCCTTAGTGGAAGAGGGAACAAATGAGCAAACCAGTCTATACCACACCAAAACCCAGCAGCTCTGTGTTGTTTCACAAGGACCAAGATAAAGTGGTTTTGTTTTTCATAGGAAGATTGATGTGATGACTTACAGTTGATTGCAGGTCCCTAATACCTCTGGGAAAGCACTACATATTCTGAGAGCTTTGTAGAGACCATTCTTTCCATATGACCATAAGATGGGGGAGGTTTGATTTTCTTTTTCTTTTCTTTATTGTCCCTGGGTTAGAGAGGGATTTTGTAATCACCAAGACACGTAGTAAACTATGATAATTTTCTAAAATGATGCCTGCTTGCTAAAATCATTTCCAAAAAAATTTGAAAGTGAATGTAATGCTCAGGTTCACCAGCTCTGATGGGCTTATATCTTTGTGAAAGAATGTTAATTTTCAGATTGCTTAAGAACTGTGACACGGTTTTTTCCCCTGACATTCCTCAGAACAAAACAAAGAGGAAGGCTTTAAAGTGCTTGAGCCATCCCAAATCAACATAGAACTACCTGGAATTTGGCACTATGAACTTTACCAAAAAGCACTCCTGGTTGATTTGCTGCTGATAGCAATTAGGGGAAGAGTGTAAGGGAAGAATAGACTTTATCTCCCACTCTCACCCAGCTCAGCTCATGCATAACAGGTAAAGGAAGGTTAATGGGTTAACAAAGTGTTAAACTCCTAGTAAACATTGTATGGGATACAAACAGATTGCCTGAGTGAATGTAAAGTATCAATCTCATTGACTAAATAATTTAGATGGTCTCCTAGAAGTTAAACCCTGGCAAGTTCAGGACAGAGACCAATGTAGGGAAGCAGTAGCAGGGGATTTTTCTCACTTTTCCCCACCAGTGGCCAAGGTGTCTAGCAATGATTTCTTCATAGAAAGACAACCATGCTACAATTTGAGAGATCATCGACTCGATGAGTTTGAGACATGATTAAAGAAGCAGAGACACAGACTCTAGAGCCCTATGCCTAGACAAATAGATACAGAATGTCATTTGCTCAAAGCCAGAAAAAGCTGCTTCAAGTAATGAGATTTTGGGCAACAGAAAAGAGAGAATATACTTTTCTGTGGAGAAAAGTATATTCTGGTAATCTAGCTGAACCACCAACTTGGCAGAGGCACTGAAACTAAGTATAACTATGTGATAAATCTACTTAGAAATGAAGGACTTTAATATGAGTTTCCTACATACATGTCTCACTGACATTGTACTAAACATTTGAGCTCACTCTTCCCATGGATTTTGTGTATATTTATTGAAAAATGTGTCCCAGGTTTATGGGAATATTTTTTTTGTAAATAGTATTTTTCTATGCCATCTTAGTAAAATTTTTCCCTTCAAGCTAATTGTTTCTACCTGCTAATTGTTAAGGGGAAGCATATTGGTAGGAGCTCATAGGAGAAGCCACTCCACAAAGCACCCAAGTCATCCACTGGGATCCCATTCAGGATGGGTGCAGTTGGTACTATTTTCACAAGTGACCATAAAGGCCCCTCAGATACAAACCTAAGAAAGAAAAGGGAATTGACGAGAAAGCTAGCCAACATATCACTGACTTTTCTCCCTTCCTCTCTTAGTCTAAGGCTATATGCTTATCATCCTCAAGTCTACATATCCAGCCCTAATCTCTCTCTTGAATTCCAAACCTTATGGATATCATCTAGATTTCCCACAGCTCCTCAATCTTAACATGTTTAAAATGTTACTCTTATAATTACTTGAAAATTATATCCTTTATCCTCCACAAACACATATAAACTCAGTTGAAGCAGTCTTTTTGGTGTAGGCAATGAAGATGTGTTAAAGTAAACAATTCAATATTCCAATTAATTTGGAGTGACAGATGAGTCATTATCTTTTAATAAGTAGGAATGATAATGTCAAAGATTAATGAAAATGAAATAGTGAAAACTGCCAAGAATGGCAGCAAACCAGGACTCAGATGCTCACATAATTCCCATCCTGTTTATCAGATCTTCCCCTCCCCCCCATCCAATCAGTTGACAAGTCCTGTCAATTTTGTCTCTGGATAATGTGGAATTGGTTCCCTTCTCTGTATTCATACTGTTTGTATGCCAGATGATACCACTGTTATCTCATGCCTGTTGAAAAGTGAAAATTTCAGAGGAAAATAAGGAAAGGCGCATTTAAAATAAATAAGAATGGCACTGAAAAAAGCAATTTCAATTGAGTTTAGCCCTGTCAGAGGGCTGAAAAAAGAACCCGGTAAAGTTTTCCTCTGCTGATTCATTTGGTTATAAAGATATCATTTAACTAGATGAAATGGAAAGAAATAGCTTAGGAAGAGATATATTTATGGACTCCGTATATCACTTGACATATGCAACAAGAACCTGAGTCTTTGTTATTGTTGTGGGGCTGCCAGAAGCTTTGGTCTTTCTTCTGTATAGTATTTCTAAGGATTTCTTGAAGCTTCTTTGGGCCTTGGGATAATCTGCATAATTTGACCCTAGTCAAGAATGGAAAGCACTATAAATACCTTTCCCCTTGCCTCAGTCAGGGTTTCCAATTCAGTGATAGCCACTTTCCACCAAGCACTTAGATGAGAAAGAAGAAATGGAATTCAGTTGCTCTAATTCTGAGAACAGTTGGTCAAGACGTGAAAGAAGAGAGATCTTTATAGCCTCCAAAGAGTCCTTTTGGTAAGTAGGGTACAGCTACAGTATCTGACTTTTTAAACAGAGCTGAACATGTGCTAACTAGCTTAGAGTTTGGTGACCTTGGTTTTCTCCCTATAATAGAGGCAGAATACTTTCCAAATGAGGTGATTGGAAGAGGAGGAAGTAAAGGAAACTATGGAAGTGGTGAGAGTCTCACTGCTGATAGTGAGATGAGCTCAGTGAATTCTGTGACAGAACAGAGATCAACACACAACAGGAATTACAGCCCTCAGTAAGAGCAAGGAATAGTGACTGTAACAGCATTTGTTATTGTTGTTCAGTCAATCAGTCATGTCTGACTCTTTGTGACCCTGTCAACCAACTGTCCATGGGGTTTTCTTGGCAAAGACACTCAAGTAGTTCACCATTTCCTTCTCCAGTGGATCCAGCAAATCCTTTTTGTCAGACAATCAGAGGTTAAGTGACTTGCCCAGGGTCACACAGGTAGTATCTAAGGCTAGATTTGAACTCAGGTCTTCCTGACTCCAAGCCCAGTGCTCTATCCACTGAGCTACCAGCTGCCTCACCATCAGTTAGAGTAATGGTAACATCAAGAGCAAAGAGGTGATCATAAAGCAAATGTGGAGAGAAGAGACAAACAGGGACCAGTGGTTGATGTGAGCTATGGCAAGGGGATGAGGCATGCACCAGAAAAAGCTAAGACAATTCCTATTGCTTCTTCCCAGGCATGGGTAAGGGATGCCCGAGGACATGTTAAGAAGGCAACGAACTGAAGGATTCCAGGTTATCACACCACCAAAATCATCTGGATGGCAGCTACACAGGAGACAGAAAATGGAAAAACCATGAGAAAGAGCAACTATTGATGGACAGACACAACATGAGTATGCACAGATTGGGAATCCCAGTTTATTCAGAGCTAGGAAGCACTGGACTGAAACTGTACTGGTGCCAGTGTCTTTCAGAGGTATGGAATATAGAGTGAGGGAGCTAGATCCTAAAGAGAAAGAGGTGAGTAGAGATACAGAGATGTATCTGCCACAGAAATGCCACAGCTGCTTCTACTGAAGCTCCTAATTCCCCTCATGGGCCAAATACTTCACTAATGCAATGCTGTGGGCTTGCGGGGACTGCAAACCTATGGTTAGTAAAAAGAGACTTGTCTGGAGGTTCTTTCCTTACTGCTTTGCTTAAATCTCAGATACAACTCCTTTCCCTATTTATTACTTCCTTATGTATAAATTCTGTGTTTAATTCCTTTGTTAGCTTATGGGCTTACAGACTTTTCAAAATACCTTTGTGACGCAAAATAAAATAGATTCTGAGATTCTCAAGGAGATTCCTTATGGGGTGGAGTGAGATACTCAGGCCATAGAGAATGCTACTATAAATCACTCCATATGTTACCCATAAACTTTCATATCAGAAGTTAGGCCATTACACTAAGGTTACACATACATACAGGAAGTTCTTAATTTAAAAATAAGTTTTGTTCCAAAAGTTAATTGATAAATTGTTTTGAACTTGAGATACATTTTCTCAAATAAATGGTTCAGTTCCTGCCCATTTAAACCACAATGTAACTGAAATATTCTACATTTGCAATGAGAAATGGAAAATGCTATTACAATGCTAGTAATTAAATGAAACCAAGATGAAATTAGTTGAATTGTGAAGTCAGGGAAAACAAGGAAACATTGTGAATGTACAATCAACGGTCAGATCATTTCATGTACCAAGACAACTCAGTTGCTCTCTGGGGTGTGTGTTCACCCTTCATTGCTGAAGAAGACCATGCCAACAGAGAAATGATGATTTGACTTGCACTTGACCTTGTTTTGAGTGAGGGAGGGCTGTGCTGTCTGGAGTATGAAGGAGTGGAAGGAAAAGGCAGACTCAGGTGGGTGGGGGAAGGGGAGACAATGTGCTATACATATCTACAAAATATTTCTATATCAGTTATTAGGTGGAAGAGTGTCTTCACAGAGAACAAAACTTTCTTATCAATGCCGTAGAAGAAAACTTGCTTATTACCAAGCGTGTGCAGTTTTGAAATTTTATTTCATAACAGTACCAGCTACAATTCTATTTCATATCAGCACTGGTTTGACATGAGTATACAGAAACCAAGTTCCATATTATAGGACAGCCTGTGCTTTATTTGTTAATTTCAAATGAATGGATTTTTCCAACTCGACATGAAAATTGCAGTTGCACAAACTTCAGTTCCCTCCTAGTCTTCAAAGGCATATAAAAGGAAAATCAACAATTTCTTGATTGTTTTAAAGCCCATTCTTTTTCTGTTGAAACAACAGCTCATTTTCCCATTTGTAAAAATTTCATGATGCTTTTAAAGATAAATTGTTGTTCAAAAGAAAGTCAGACACTGAATTAATATTCTCACATTTTAGAAATAACTTTTTATTGAATAATGAACAAAAACTTAAACCAACATAAAGTTAGACTAAGAGGAGACACTATTCTTATACGAGGCCATAAATAATAATATTTTCATAATCTCTCATTTGAGAGTGAATCACGCATAATGTGATGAGATTTTTTTCTAGACAGTATCAGTTTATGAAAAAATTATCTAGGTTGTTTACCTAAAAATTTTTGAAGAAAATTTGTATGAAAATACAAATCCCAGAGTGTCTTGGAGAAGTGTGATGCCCATCTACACATGCATGTGTGCACACATGCACAACACACACATCTTTAATCCTCTAACGACCTAGATGTGCATTTATTTTTACAGTTGCTTCTGTGTTAACCAATCATGATGTCTCTGTATAATTACTGAGTATGATAACAGATGAACTTAGCATGAAAGAATGGGTTTATTCCTCTTGTTAAGTTGTTTTTTCATCATGTCTGACTCTTCATGACCCCATTTAGGGTTTTCTTGGCAGAGATATTGGAGTGGTTTTCCATTTCCATTTCCTTCATTTTACAGATGAGAAAACTAAGGGTTAAGTGACTTGTCCAATGTCGCACAGCTAATAAGTGTCTCAGGCCATATTTGAACTCAGATGCGTCTTCTTGACTTCAAGCCTAGTACTCTATCCACTACGCCAACTAACTACCCTAGATTTCAAGGAGCAAAGAAGGGGCATAGCTGAATAAAATATACTGTTTAGGACAGAGTCACTGTTTATTGTGTCACTCAGCATATAGTACATTCAAGAGGGGAAAAAAGTCAACAGTTGAAAATCTGTCATCATGTTTCATAATGGTAAATAATTAAGCTTGATTTGTTCCAAGTTTCAAGATCATTTTTTATTTACATTTTTTACTAGGACAGGATTTTTAAAAGCCACAATCATAAAATAACAAAATCTTTGAGCTAGAATGGATCCTACATGTCTTTTAATCCTACTTGAAACATCAATATATTACAAAGCACCCCCAAGAAATGATGATACTTCTTCATTAAGAGAAAATCACTAATTCAGAAGGCAACTCATTCCACTTTTGGACAGTTCCAAACTGTTGAAAACTTCTCCTTATATTTTTGAGCTGGCACTGACATCTTCAAATCCTACCAGTTATTCTTAATCCTTTCCTCAACGGCCAAGCAGAACAAATCTAATGCATATTGCACACAGAAACCCTTCAGGTAATAGCATTCAGTGATCCTATACCACGTCCAAAACTTTCATTCTCCAGATGAAAAATCCATAGTTCTTTTGATCGATCTTCATATGGTCTTTTCACCATCCTGGTTGTTCTTCTTTGAACATAATACAAGCAACCAATACTCTTCCTAAAAGAATAGCCCAGAGTTTAATGTGATATTTGAGATGCCGTTTAGCCAGAGCATAGTATAGTACTACTATGACCCACCTCATTCTGGACACTAAATTTCTTTTAACTCAGTGTTGAATTGCAATAGCATTACTGTCATATATGGTTGAATCATATGAGGTTGAAGTCTGTTCAAAACAAAACAAAAAGCAGTGCAGGTCCCTTTTGGTCACCTAGTCATTGATAACCAGTTCTGTGCATGGAGTTAATGAAAATCAAGTGTATCTATACATGTATATATTTGTGTGTGTATGTATATACATATATATGTGTATATACAACTAGATAATTATTCCTATTAAATATCATCTTGTTAGATTCAACCATTTATTCCAACCCATTCTTTTTGGATCCAAATCCTATCATCCAATGTATCACCTTTCCCTTTCATATTTTGTGTCACCTACAAATCAGATAGCCTTGTCATCTAAGCTTACAAACAGAAACAACATGACATTTGTATAGTGATTTGTCTGGACCTCGAAAAACAGTAAAGTTCTTTCAATGACTCCAATATTCTTCCTGAAACAAAGGTCATCTTTTTAGTAACAATATTCCTCTGGTGATATTCAATGGTTTCTTGTCATAAGACCTTGGATACATGTACACTGCACCAGAGAAATTAGGTTTAAGTTCAAACAGATGGCAATGGAGAGGTGCCTGGAAGGTATGAGTAGGCTACAAAACATTACAAACAAGGCCTCTTGCAAGCCATGTAAAGATGTCATCAAAGTAACAGATGAATGGAAAAGAAGATGGATTAGTCACATAGTAATGGTAAGGGAAATCAGCTGGACAGCCTACATGTTTCACCAGTAGGTCAAAATAATAAGAGAAGGGTCACCAGAAGCTATTTTAAGTGATGGTATGGTGCACTGAATTGACAAACATGGTGGGTTGGGTTGTCCTCTACATAGATGGAGGCATCATCACACTCAAGTGATAACAGATTAATTGACACATTGAATTAACTGGGATTTGAAAAGCATTAACAATTCATCAAAAGAAATACTGAATAACACAGATCCAAGGAAAGAGTCCCCTGAGAATCCATTGGAGACCTCCCTCCAGCTTGACATCTATCCATTAATCAACACTATGTCTCGTCATTCTGTTAATCATAAATATACCAAAATGTACTATTATCAAGATTTCATCTCTCCAGCTTACTCACAGGGATATCATGAAAGCCTTAATCAAATGCCTTGATGAAATGAAGTACACCACATCTATATTATTTACCTTATCTACTTGTCTGACAACACTGTCCAGAAGGAAATGAGATTTGTCTGTCATAAATTAATATCAGTGAAATCTAGTTCATCATGATTGCTGCTTCTCTTGCTATAAAAGCACACAATCCACATCATTGTAGTTTGTTTCTATAATTTTTCTACAGATTATTAAGTTAGTAAGGCAACAGTTTGCACAATCTGTCCTCTACTCTTTTTGAAAAATCAAGACATTTACCTATCTCTAGTCTTGTGGCACTTCCTTCATTCTCTACATTTTGTTTCAGTGATTTATTAATGTTTTATATCAGTTATTTTCTAATACTCCTATCATCTTACAATTTCCTCTGTTACAAAGATAGGCAAAACCAACTGACAATGCGTCCATGTCTGAAAATGTGCAATATTCTCTATCCATTGTCTACCACCTCTCTAGGAAGTCTGCAACCAGAACTATAATGCTAATGATTCTTCTTGCCATTTTAATTGACCTCATTATAGTTGTGTATTTTGTTCTTCTGACTCTGTTGTTATCAGTCATTGTTTCTATCGTTTTTATTGTTGATGAGCCTAGAATGCAGAGTTTTTACATGGTCTGTGCATCAACTAGCACACATTAGGCATTTATGAACAGCTGACTCAAGATTCTGTGACCAGTTCTCCTCAATCACTCACCCACACTCTCTTTCATTACACAGTTAATAGACAGAAAGACCTTTATTCAAGAATATTCTCCAGCAGGTGGTTCAGAAATATAATTATTCTGACTGATGTTTTCAACTGTAGTTATTTTGGAGGCCTCCTTAACTCAGTAAGTACAGCAGAACAAAAGACTTTGCTGACAGAGGGTGGCAGGTGCAGTCTGGGTTCACCTCAGATTAAAACTCTTGAGTTGTGTGACTCAATTGTGCTTTCTGCTTTCCTCCTTTTATATTTGCTGAACAATTAAAAGTGTGAAAAGATTAGTCCACTTTTCATATCATCACTGATGGAAAGAATTCAAAACGCTGTGGTGGGTTTTTTTGTTTTGTTTTGTTTGTTGTTGTTTTTTTTTTAGTCCAACACCCACAGACAGTGAGAGAGAAGGTGATGGGTTCAAACATCTACAGATGATGGATCAGAGATGTTAGTTAAGACAAAAATGTAATACAAGCAAGCACAGCTGCCTGTAGAAAAAAATTACATTAGCCAGAAGTTACATAAAGTAGTCAAATGGAGAAAAAAAGCTACCTGGGAAAGGAATGCTAAGGAGGATGGAAGAAAAGCATCCTTTGATGAGTAAGGAAGAGGAAGGCCTACAACTGAACTGGGATATATGTCCTTTTCAAATAACAACAATACTATTTCCTGTTCTTAATGAAGAAAAAGTGCCATGGACATCCTTAATATGTTTCTGACAATAAAAACTTAACTTTTCTTTAAAGAGAAAATTTGATTAAAAAAGACTTAGATGAAAATTGTAATAACAGAATTTTTCCTGCCCCATTTCTCCCTGAAAAACAAACTCTAAACATACATAAAATTATATTTTAAAAAAGGTTTGTATTTTTCAGAGAACTGTCACTTTCATTACCTCTACAGTGTAGTTTCAAAAATATTTCCCACTTGTCAATCCTAAAAACCAATAAGTAGGCTCACACACAAAAAGTCCTTGAAGTTACATTAACTGATTTAAAAAAAAAAATGCTTCATCCTTATGTTAATGGCATAGAGGAAGTAGAATTGCTATCACATCATAAATCTAGAGAATAATACAGGAAGTTCCTTTTTTTTTAGCTCACTGAAATGGTTTTTCAAAAAGTCGAATTGGTAAGTACCCGCTGATTCAACAAAAGCCAAAATTACCCCTTAGCAAAAGGAAAACACAATGCCTAACACACAGTAAGTACTTAATAAATGCATGTTAACTGATTAGCTATGCACAGAAAGATGACACAAAGAAAGATGACACATTTATCTTCTATTTCTAGCAAAGATTGTGAAGTCTGCTGCTTTCATCATAAAACTGCAACTCCCCAGGGGTGACTAAGGCCTTTTCTATAACAAAGAATCCTACTATGAATATTTTCTTATAAAAGGAATCTTCTTTCTTTTTTCAACATCCATAGGATGTCCCAGAAATGAGATCACCAAGTCAAAGGGTATGAAGAAGTTTAATTACACACAACCAGTAATGTTTTCAAATAATTGGCATTGAATGAAAATAACTTGTAACCAAATATTTTTCAATCCTGACCTATGGTTTCAATTCTTTTGGTCTTAGCCCACTTTTAACTGTAAAATTAGTGGTAAAGGGGATTCTTAATGTATGTGACTTTCGACATGGTTAGGACAAAGACTAAGTCTCTTATGAAAAGTCACTCATTCATTCAGCAAACATATGCCAGACACCAGTGTACTGAGAACAAGAGGGCTGGAGGGTTAGTCTCTCAGTTTTATTACTGGTACAACCCTGAAAAGATCTAATTTCCCTGTCTTCAAAATTGGAATCATTAAAACTGTTTGCAGGGCTGTTATGAGGAAAAAGGTAGTCAGAGTTCAAAAGAAAAGGAATTTAAATATGAAATGGGGGACAACTTTGCAAAACAGGGTATAATCCTCACAGTCAAACGGAGAATGTTGATATTGAATTGCAGTCTCATATTACCAACACATGCATGTCCCGTAGACATCAAAAACTCAACGTATCCAAAACATTACTCATATTTTCCCCAAAAACTTCTTTCCCTCAAACTTCCTCACCTCTGAATGGTACAATTATTCTTCCACTTATCCACATTTGCAACACTGGAGACTATCCTTAACTCTTTTCCCTCCCTTAAATCCATAACACATCAGTTTACTTCAATGATTCTCTACAAGCTCTAGGATAAAATACAAACTCCTTGTTTGGCATAAAAGTCTTTCATAATTCCAAGCTTCCCAAGCATATGCTCATTATTTTCCTTCACCAACTCTGCATTTGAGCCAAACTGACCTCTCTGCTATAAGACATCCTGTCTCCCACCCCTTGGCCTGATTCTCCTTCCTCATCTTTGCCTTTTGGAGCCCTTATGTACATTTAAGTCTTATTTAACTACCTGCTACATATAAACCTTCCTGATTTCTCTCAATTATTAGCAACCCCCTCCCAAATTTAGTTGTATTTATTTTACATAAATATTATATTTATCTGTATGAATATTGTTTCCCTCAGAAAAATGTCAACTTCTGGAGAGTACAAATACTTTTCATTTTTTATCACATCCTCCTCCCCACCTTGAACAGTGCCTGGTACTAAATATTAGGGGGCTAAATAAATACTTGTTGAACTAAACTGAATCAGTTGTCAGGTGTTGTCCATTCTGTTTATACAACATCTCACAATTGTCACCTTCTCTTCACTTACAAATTTCCATCCCAGTTCAGGTCTTTATTCCATTTCATTTGGCAATAGCTTCCTAATTGGTTTTTTTCTACTGTCTAGCTCTGGGCTTCTAATCTGTACTACACACAGCTGAAAATTTAACACAGATTGGATCATGTCACTTTCAGCTTGAAAATCTCATTCTCTAGGATTAACAAAAATAATAATAATGCTCAACCTGTCATCAAAGTCCCCCACAGTCTGGCTGCCACTTACCTATTTACCTACATTCATTCACTTATCAGGTACCAGGGACAGTTCTAGGTTCTGGGAATACAAAACAATTCTTGCCCTTATAATTTGCTGAGAGGAAAACAACATGAACAGAGGTAAGGATACACACATAAGTATGTTTACATATATATATATGTACACATATACATATATATACGTACACATATACATACAAACATACACTCACAAATACATACATATATATGTAGTAAATGCAAATTAATGGAAAGAGACTAGCAATTGTGTGTGAATGGGAGGTGGTGGAATAGTACAGAATAGGCTTAATGTAAGAAGTGGCATTTGAACTAAGTCTTGAAGGAAGGTCAAAATTCTATTTAGCATAGGTGAGGGTTAAGTGCCTTCCAGGCATAGGGCATGGAATCAGGAGATGCTTGTACCAATTTGACAATAACTAAGCTTGGAGAGCTAGACTGGAGCCAGATTGTGAAGGGCTTTAAATGCTATGCAAGAAAATTCATATCTTTTCCAGGCTTATTTCATATTACTTCATCTCATACAATCTCTGTCATAATCAAACTGGCCTTCTAACTCTTCCCCATTTATTACATCTCATGCTTTTGCATAAACAATCTCCACACCTGGAAATCACTCCCTCCTCACCTCCACCTTTAGAAATCCCTAGTTTACATAATTTTCATTCAAGTTCTCCAGAAATGATTCCTGAATTTCTCTTGCTAATATATCCTAGCATCTTACAATTATTATTTATCTTTCCATGTTTACCCTAAATTTCTACTCCTTCAACCTAAACCCTTATGTTGTTTTCAGTTGAAACAGTCTAGTTGAAAAAAATGAATCTTTAAAATATTTGTAGATAGCAAAACATTTTCATAAGATTTTTCTCTTTTTTAGGCTAAACAAGAATAATAGGCATCATCATTATTTGGCACAGCCATTAATTTTAAACACCTCTTTGGGAGTATTTTTGTTACTTAAAATAATAGACAAGTATGCTGGCAAATATTTAACAAATGGCTCTCCAAAATGAACCAAGGGCTCACTTTTAGGTTAATCTGCATTATTAACGTTTACTCGATTACTTTCTTACATCTATACAACCTAAATAATAAATCAAGTCCTAATTACATACATTTGCTAATTCCTGAGGGGTAAATGCTCACACGAAAATTTAACAATCAGCACTATTACAAGATTGTCCAGAACACTAATAATAGACTTAGAGTTAAAAGTGACTGGAGATCCTAGCTTCAACTTGATGGAGTAGATAGATCTGGAGACAAGAAGGTCTTAGATTTAAATATTTGCTCTTCCCTTGATATCTGTGGGTCCTTGAACACACAGCAAGCACTTAATAAATATTTCTTGAAATTAAGACACTGTTCTGGGCCTCAGTTTCCTTATATGTAAAATAAGAGGATTCAGCTATATGATTTCTATGATTTAGTCTGGAGAAGCAACACAGAGCTTTAAAGTCCAGAAAAACTTGAGGGTTGGGGAAGCTAGGTGGAGTCAGGAGGACCTGAGTTCAAATTGGCCTAAGACACATAATAGCTACGTGACCCTGGGCATGAAATCCAACCCAAACTGCCTCTCCCCCCAAAAAAGAAAAAAGAAAATGTGAGAATTAAGTTCTGCTTCTGAGTGGGTAGCTATTTTGTCCATAGACAAGTCATGCCAACTCTCTCCAAGTCACAGAGATCTCTGTAAGAAGAAAAGCTGCAAAATGGCACCAAACTGCATTGGCAGAGGGAGTTTACTGTGAGTTCCCCATACCAACAAAATCATAGGTTTAATATAAAAAAAATCTAGTCTAACTCTCTTTTTACATATAAGAAAACTAATACCCCTAAAGAAATAAAGTGACTTGCCTGCTGCAGCCCAGGAAGCAAACATCTGGGTTTGGAACTCAGGTTTCCCAACTCCAGATTTCCTGCTCCTCCCACAATTCAATAAATCCTAATGGTCAATAAATCCCTATTCTCCTTAAGATCACACACACACTTTTCCATTTGGCATTCAGAGCTCTTCACAACCTAGCCCTTACCCTACCTTCAGATCCCTTATATAAATTATTCCTTTCACACATTCAGCAAAATTGTCATTATTTCTCACACAGGATGCTCCATCTCCCATTTCTACGCCTTCATATAGGATATTCCCCTATACAGAGAATGGGGCAGCTAGGTGTTCAGTGGATAGAGTGCTAGGCCTGAAGAAGAAAGACTCATCTTCAAGAGTTCAAATCTGGCCTCAAACACTTAACTAGCTGTGTGATCGTAGTCACTTACCCCTGTCTGCCCTCAGTTTGCTATCTGTAAAATGAGCAGGAGAAGGAAATGGCAAACCACTCTAGTATATGAAGGCTGGCCTTCATATCCTTCCAGCCCTCTTCCTGACTTCTAAACTTCAAATAATGCCCTTGGCTTTTCAGAGCTCTCTTATGGCAGAGGTTCAGTCATTTTTCAATTGCGTCTGACTCTTTGTAACCCTATTTGGGGTTTTCTTTGCAAAGATGCTAGAGTGGTTTTCCATTTTTTTCTCCAGCTCATTGAATGATGAAACTGAGACAGCTAGTAAGTGTTTGAGGCCAGATTTGAACTCTTGAAGATGAGTCTTCCTGGTTCCAGATCTGGCACTCAATCCACTGCACTTGCCAGCTGTCCTTTTAGAGCTCTAGGGTGTGCTATCTTCCCCTATTCCAAGATAACTTCTTGAGGTCACACACAGTCTTTCTTTTTCCTTGTATTTGTATTTGTTTAGCATAGTGCTTAACAAGAGCTTAATAAATGCTTGCTTTGCTTCCTCACTCCTTCTTAGAATTTCCCATTTCCATCAGAACTAAACCCAAGCACCACCTTCTACATTTAACCTTTCCTTATCTTTCAAGAATTCTTCTACTCAAAAATTCCTGACATTAGTCAGAGGTAGTTTGAGTGAAAGACTGTCAATATTCAGCACAAATGCACCTCATTTACAAGAATAATTTAAAACACATTGTTTTTAGGAGTCAATTTTATTCCATATTTATTTATTAGAAACTACAAGATCCAACATTATGGCATCTCTTGTAAGTACTGCTGTCATTCACATGATGAAAAATATATTCTTATATTCCTACAGATTAAATCTGTAATGAGTTCAGATAATAGGAAGTAATAGTCAAATAAAAATAAAAAATGTATTGATTTCTGTTGTTATAAACACCAGGAATTACCGACCTGAAAGGCAAATACCATATGTCAACGCAGCCAGACCCACAGAGGAAAAACAAACTTTATTGTTTACTGAGACATGAGCTATTATAACAGTACCATCAGTATCATAACAGAATTTTTTGTGGTCATGGACTACAAGTAAAAGATTTTTTAATTACCATTCTGAAGAGAGATGAGATTAATAGTTCAAATAAAAAGTTAATGTTGAGCCTCTGATGAGCCAGCCAGGAGGCGATTATTGGCATGCTTGGCCTGATTTAGAGAATTCAGGAAGGGGTGGAGATCACTTCTTCACAATGCTCCAGTGTAAGGTACTTGGAGCTCAAACTCTCCAAAAGTCTGAACATACAAGAAAAGAACCCTAAAAGACTGAGTTAAAGATCTTTTATTCCCCAAAGTCAAATCTTTTCTTTTTTCCAAAACCATTGTTACAGTCTCTTAAATCACTAATCAGAGAACTCCTAGTCTCTGCCATACTCATGTTTAGACAAAGTAATTACGTCAAATTGATAAAGCACTTGTAATCTAGTATTTAGAGTCTGTTATGTACAAGGGACTGTGTCAGGTGTTCTGGATACCAACAGAATGAAACAATATTGAACCCTAAGAACCATGGGGACCTTTATGCAAAGGACTTGCAGCGGAAACCATATTCTTGTCTCCTCTTTTTGAATGTATGTTGAAAGCAAAGATTGCCTTACTTTTCTATTTGTATAGCCAGCATTTAGAATAGTTCTTTGCAAATAGTAAGTGCTTAATAAATGCCTTATTAATTTATTCATTCATTCATAGCTTGAAGAGATGAGAAGATCACGTGAGGTATTTTTTTTTTTAGCTTAAGAGACATAGATGTTTATAGGCAGCAAGGAAGGAAGTAGAGAGATAAACAAGATTAGAGTAGGGGGATGACGGAGTGGGCAGTTTGCAGGAGGAGGTGGGAAGGGGTGAGATAAAGAGTAATTGTAGAAGTGAATATCCAACTCTTTACTGGAAACTGAAGTCAAGGAAAAAATATAAGACAATGTCAGGGGGCTTTGAGAATTGGATGTCAAAGCAAATGGTCTTTATTTTCTCAGTAAAACACTCTATGAGAAGAGGTTTTCTAAGAATGTGAGAGAAAAAAAGTTATTTGGAACATTTGGGAAGGGAAGAGGTTTGGAACAGCATCTGGGTGTAGTGTAAAAAAAGAATCAATTACGAAGGAGTAAAAGATTTGTTCTAATAAGGTTCCAAATGAGATTAAGGGGGATAAATTTGCAGTGGACTCAATTAACATAGCACAGCACTTGCATAGAAGCAAAAGAGATAGTGGGAGTAGATCCAGGACTGGGGATTGTCAAGGCATACATGGTTAATGAGGCAAGTAGAAGAATTTTAAATTCATTAATTACATTAGTTAATTAGTTAAGTTAATGTTTACATAGAGTATAAAATTGCTTAATAGGTAGAGATTGGGAAGTTAAGGAAAGTGTTCAATTAGAAATAACAGTATCAGTAGAAACTGTCTGTAGGGCTACACTCTCACTTGATTAGCATAATAAGGAATGAATGAAGTTTCATAAAGAAAAGAACTTGCCAGGGCAACAGTACAATGCCAGGGCTAGGCAAAGTGACATCTTTTATGCCTATAAAGGTCTATTTAAGAATATGCTACTACTATGAGCACATTAATTATGAGCAGAACTTTGCTCAAGATAGTGGCATTGATAATTCAAATTTTATTACAATAAGCTAAGATACTAAAAAGTTAAGAATGACAAGATAATAGAACAAAATGAGAATACAAGAAGCTCAATTTATTTATCAATTCTATCTGTCAAGTGGGTTCTATATCATGTAAGACATAATGATAAAGTAAGTGCAGGGAGACTAATTTGAATATTAATTTTGTCATCTGAGCTCTATATCTGATGGTCTCCCTCTTATGTGCAAGACAGATACTAAGCTCTAAAACAAAGACAGTTCATGATGAAATATAGCAGGCCACTGACAATGCTGATTAAAATAAATTCTTCAATCTTTGAAAAAACTATTTTTATTGTTAAAGTTTGTTTTTTATTTTTCTATACTAAGTATAGTTTATCTGGAGGAAAGTATGATGTTGGAATAGTTTTTTACATACTATTCAGGGAATTTTGACAAGCACATCAAAATGTAAGGTTATTATCACTATTCTGAAGCAGCAGGAACTCATTCAAAAATATGAGTCTTGGCTATTTTCTAAAGTACTCATTGCTAAGGCTACTTAGTGGTTCCATGTTTTATTAATATGGGAACTCCTTAAGTTGGCATAAATTGGAAATTCTCCATTACTTCTCATTCTGTGTGATTTTTTTTCGTCTTTTCATAATCCCTAGAAAGTACCGTCTTCTTATCCTTTTATTATCTACAAGCCATCAATGTACCACTCATTAGTCCATCTGCTGTCTCATATTGTATTTTTATGAGCAAGCCCACCTACTCTTCAAATCATATGTATCCTGGGTAATTTATTCTAGGCCACTTATCATGTACCAGTAACAAAGCCTATCAATGTATACAATGCAACTGTCCATTGCTCTTTGAGTTATCTGTCATTTTTATGCTCCCACTATCATAGCATTCCATGAGTTGAAATCATGTAGGGTTACTGGAAGAATATGGTTATAAAAGATATAGGCTTTAGTGGTAGCAAACAGTTCAAAATCCTGGTAAGTATTACATGATTTTTCAAATGCAATCCAATCTAATTTCCCCCTCTTAATTCTGGATCTAGCTCAGTTTGACTGTAAGTTGTCTAGGATGGGGTGTGTGTGTGTGTGTGTGTCTGTGTGTGTATGTACAGATCAACAGATAGATATAGACAGATGAACTAACTCAAAGGGTTCCCCACCTAGCTTCACCACTTGACCAATGTATGCATTACTTTTTGTAGTTTGAACTGAGTTCAATCACTTTCCTTTATTATGAATTTTCATGGAAGCCTCTATAGTATTTCAAGATGAACAAAATTAGCACTTCACCTAGGTTATTGGGGAACCTTAAACACATATAAGGAATTGTTTTGCTGTCATTGTTTGGACATAGAAAAGAACACTGTCCCTGAAAAGAGTAAAAACCTTAGGTAAATGTATCGACCTTGTTGGGACCTCACTTCATGTCTTTAGTCAGAGTATAATTGAACAAAATTACTTCTGTCTTCATGTATGTCAGAAAGTGGATAATTTTAATGTGTAGGAGAACATAAGCTCTGACAGGTTCTACAATTTTGGAAATATTTCCAGTATGGCTCCAGCAACAGACTTAGTCTATTTTCTAAGGATCAACCTACAGAGAAGAACCTGGTGATTTTTTTTCTGGCCCTGGAAACCCATGAAACACAGAAGGCTTGGATTGAGGAAAAGATCATAAATCCATCTGATATCCATCCATAAATCCAGCCTTTGAGGAGAACATTTAAAAATTCTTCTTATTCTCTAAGACAGCTGCATTAAAAAGCTTTAATTAAAAAGCGGGATTTTATTTCCTCTACACCTCTCAATTAGACACGTTACTATAAAGAAACATTTTACTGTAGAAAATTATCTGTGTAAGCCTGTTTCTCATGTTTCCATCAAAGATATCATTAGAGAAAATTATGATGTTTTATATGCATTAGTAAGCACAAATATAGACCTGTAGTTACTTGTATCTCCTTGGTTGCATCTGTTTTGGTTAAGGAATTACCAGTGATTGTTTTCCCATTATTGTAGGATCCTACTGTCTTTGGATTATCTTAAAAATCAATTTATGAGTATTTCTAAATTTGCTTTCATAGAGATTTCTCTTGTATTTATTTGGTTTCATCCAGCCACTCTTCCTGTCTTTACCTTAAGTGCCTTTGTAATTTATTTTAGTACATTTTCACTGTCACTGCCAATGAGAACGTATTACTATAAAAATTTAATGCTATAAGCAGAACTGTTCTCAGTCACATTTCTTTGTTGCCCTCCTTCCAATTTCGTTAACATATGTTTAATCTCTTCTGGGATCATCTTTCTTAACTGGATAGTACACTAAGCTCTCTGTAGGTTAATTTTCCCCTCAATTGCTTTTCAATTTCTTTTTTTGCAAAGTTATGCTACTTGTAGTCTCCAGTCATATTCCTTAGTAATGTTTTGCAAACAAGCATGTACTCTAAATCAGTATTGCCCTTGGCTGCTATGTCTCTCTGCTTGGCAAAAAGATTGTGTTTTCTGGCTGAAGTGCTTTCTGTCCTCTTTACTACTCTTATGGTAACTGCTTAGCATCAGTTAAGCTTCTCTGAGAAATGGCAGTACAGTCAATTTCTTTTTATTCTCATTTTTCCCACTTCCCATTTTTTCAGAGTTGACAATTTGCTGAAACAGCCTAGGAAGGAAATACTGCAATGAGTGTCTCCTCATCTTTATTGCTTTTTTTTTTTTTTAAAAATTTTAATTTATTAATATTTATTTATTTTTAACATTCAGTTCTTTTTAAATTTTGAGTTCCAAATTCTCACCCTCCCTTCTTCCTCCTCCCACACCTACTGAAAAGGCAAGTAATATGATATCAATTACACATGTGAAGTCATGCAAAACATTTTCACAATAGCCATTTTTTATAAAGCAAGCAAGAGAAAAGTGAGAAAATTATAATTCAGTTTGCACTCAGAGTTCATCAGTTCTCTCTCTGGAGAATAGCATTTTTAAAATCATAAGTCCTTTGGGATTGTCTTGGATCATTGTATTGATGAGGGTGGCCAAGTCTTTCAAAGTTGATCGTCGTTACAACGTTGATGTTATTGTGCACAGTGATCTCAGATTCTTGTCACTTCACTTTACATCAGTTCATGTGGGTCTTGCCATGTTTTTGTAAACCCATCTCCCTCATCATTTCCCATAGCATAACAGTATTCCATCACAATTATATGCCACAATTTGTTCAATCATTCCTCAATTTATGAGCATTCCCTTAATTTCCAATTCTTTGCCACCACAAAAAGAGCTGCTATACATATTTTTGTACATACAGGTCCTTTTCCTTTGATCTTTTTTGAGATACAAACCTAGTAATGGTACTGTTGGGTCAAAGGGTACACACAGTTCCAAATTGTTCTCCAGAATGGTTGGACCCATTAGTTCCACCAGTAGTTCGTTAGTATACTTTTTTCCTCATCCCCTCTAGTATTTGTCATTTCTGATAGGTATGAGATGTTACTTCAAAGTTGTTTTAATTTGCATTTCTCTAATCAATAGTTATCCAGAGCATTTTTCATGTAACTATAGAGGGTTTTAATTTCTTCTTTTAGGAAACTGCTTGTTTATAGCCTTTGATCATTTATCAATTAATGAATGGCTCTTATTTTTATAAATTTCACTCAGTTGAATATTTAGTATATAGTTGAGAAATGAAGCTTTTATCAGAGAAACTTGCTGTAATTCTTTTTATATTACTTGTCTAAGGTATCATTTGGCATAATGTAGTTTCCCTGATTACCTCTTTTAATTAGGTGTCTTTTTGCTACTGCTATCTCTGCCCTTTTTTACCTTAGCTGCAGCATATTAGATTCTGTTTCAGCCCTTTATTTTAATTCTGTGTATGTCTTTCTGTTTCAAGTAAGTCTCTTGTAAACAACAAACTGTTGGATCCTGGTCCTAATCCATACTGCTGCTTCCATTTGAAGGGTGAACTCATCCCACTCACATTTACAGTTATGATTACTCATGGTGTATTTCCCACCATCTAATTTTCTTTTGTTTCTTCTGTGTTTTTATCCTGTCCCATCTCAAAATCAGATTTTACTTTTCACCACTGCCTCCTTTAACATGCACTCCTTTTTATCATTACACTCCCCCCTTTTATCATTCCCTTCTCCTCCTTCAACCCTATCAGGTAAGTTACATTTCTATACACAACTGCGTATATATTCTTCCCTCTTGCACTTAATTCTGATGACAGAGAAGTTCAAGCATTGCTTGCCACCACCCCTCATTTTCCTCTCCATTGTCAAATCTCTTTCTTGCATGCCTCTTTTATGTGAGAAAATTTTCCCCACCTTCTCCCTTTCACTTCTTTGAGTATATCCCTTTTACTTACCCCTTTATTTTTTTAGAGATCTTTCCAACATAACTGAAACACAACCATGCCCTATGTCTACACAAACTCCTTTTAACGTCCAAAAAATGATAAAATTCTCAGGAGTTACATGTATCATCTTCCCATATAAGAATGTAAACAGTTTATTGAATCCCTTATGATTACTCTTGCGTTTGCCTTTTTATACTTCTCTTAAGTATTGTGTTTAGTTTCAAATTTTCTATTCAACTCTGGTCTTTTCATTAGGAATGCTTGAAAGTTCTCTGTTTCATTAAATATGTATTTTTTCCCTGAAAAATTACACTCAGTTTTGTTGGGTATTCTTGTTTGTAATCTTAGCTCCTTTACATTCTGTTATACCATATTCCAAGCTGTCCTCTTCTTTAACATAGAAGCCACTAAATCTTGAGTAATCCTGACTGTGACTCCACAATTACTGAATTAATTGTTTCTTTCTGGCTGCTTGAAGTACTTTCTCTTTGGGGAGCTCTGGAATTTGACTATTGTATTCCTGAAAGTTTCCATTTTAGGATCTCTTTCAGGAATTTGGATAATTCTTCTAAATTCTATTTTGCCCTCTGGATCTAAGATAGCAGGGCAGTTTTCCTTGATAGTTTCTTGAAATAAAATATATCTAGTCTCTGTCTTTGATCATGGTTTTCAAGTAGTCCAATAATTCTTAAATTATTTCTGATGAATCTATTTTCCAGAGAAGTTGTTTTCTGATGAGATATTTCACATTTTCTTCTATTTTCTTCATTCTTTTGATTTTGTTTTATTGCTTCTTAATGTTTTGTGGAGTCATTAGCTTCTACTTGCCCAATTCTAATTTTAAAAAAAACAAACTTGTTTTCTTCAGTGAGCTTCTGTATCTCTTTTTCCAATTGGCCACTTCTGCTTTTAAAGAAGTTCTCTTCAGGGGATTTTTGTTCCTCTTTTACCATTAGTACAATTTTGTTTTTAAGGTGTTATTTGTTCAGTATTTTTGTGCCTCATTAAAAAACAAGCTATTAATTCTTTTTTCACAAATTTCTTACATCATTCTCATTTCTTTTCCCAATTTTTCCTCTACTACTAGTTTCTTTCTTTAACTCTTCAAGGAATTCTTATTGGGCCTGGGTCCAAGTATCATTTATCTTTGAGGCATTTTGCAGCTGTTTCCAAATTGTTGTCCTCTTCTGATTTATGTCTTGATCTTCCCTGCCACCCTATTCTTTTTTCTTTTTGGTCTTTGCTCATTTTTCCAGCCTGTTTCTTGACTTTGAACTCTATGTTAAAGTTGAGCTCTGTTTACCTGGGGGTGAGGATGCATTCTCCCAAGCTTCAGGCTTTTTGCGCTTTTGTTTTTCAGAGCCAGTTCTGGGGGTCTGCAAGGTTTTGGTACTTCCAAGATGGTGTGATTCTGTGAGAGGTGTGGAAACTGCTTTCCTGGACTGTATTTTGGTCTTTACACATGAAGGGGCCTTGCAGCCATAAATGCTGGTACTGTGTCTCAGTACTGTGATCAGGCCCTCATTGCTTTGCTGTCAATCCCTAACACTTCACTCTGCCCTAGAACTGTAACCTAGAATGGTGTATGGTTCAAAAGAGTTGCCAGTCAGAATCAGCTGTACTCACTGCCAGCAAAGGGTCCCCTCTGAGCTCTTTTTGATGAATTATCTGACCCTCCTTACCATCTCTGAGCTGAGAACTCCCATAGCTACTGCTGCTACTGAGGCCACTGTTGCCACCACTGTATTCATGGGCTCCAGAGAGGCCCTCAATCCAGTGTCACAGATGATTGCTACTGCCCTTTTCAGTTTTCTGAGGCTAGAAAAATTTCTCACCTCAAACTTTTCTTGGTTCTGCTGCTGCAAAATTTGATTTGAGGCACTATTTTAATATTTTTTGGAGAGGAATGTTGGGAGAGTTTAGCTGGGTGACTTCCATGATCTGCCATGTGGGTTCTGCTTTTAGTCTTTCTTACAATTTAGCACTTCCTTTGATTTTCACTCTGAGTAGCTAATTGCCTACATACAGTTGACTCTGAAATAACTGTTTCATCGGTAACTGTTGGTTTTCTGTCCATTAAGATATAGCAAATTTAATCTTTTATTAGTGCTCTGTATCCAATACCTTCTCAATCTCTTTTGAAAGAAAGTGTTGTGATGTCTACAATTAAGGTTTTACCCCAGATCCAGTGTTTTTTTCTGTGTGACCTTCAGCATGACATTTTTCCCTCTGAGTTTCCATTTTCTCATTTTTGAAACAAACATAATAATATCTGTACTATTCTCCTTAAGAGAGGCAATATGACATAGTAAACAGAAGAGTTAGAAGTCAAAAAGTTCTGGAATTAGGAAGGACTGGGTTCAAGTCCTTCCTCTGATAAATATTAGCTATTAGAGAAGGGCAAAGTCCTTTAAACTCTCAGTGATTCAAGCAATTCTTTAAAATGCTAAATAAACGTTGAGTTACCAATCTGTAGCAGTAAAGGGAAGTTTCATACTGGAAGCTTCTCATACTCAGGAAATCATAGGACTAAACCAAAAAAAAAAAAAAATTAAAATAGAAACTACCTGTTGGCGTTAATATGAGGAATACATGAGACTACAAGTCAAGTCATTTGTAAACCTTAACTCATTTATTCATTCAACAAATTTTTACTCAATAACTTCTATGTGACAGGCACCATGCTAGTCTCAGGAGATATAAGCAAAGGTACATTAAAAAAGAATAAAAAGTAAATAATTTCAGGGAAACAGAAAAACAAGCAACTGAGGTGATCAGTTTAAGACTAGAGTTGGATGATGGCAATTGAGCTGAACCTTAAAGAAAGTCAGAGATTCTAAGAGCCAGAGGAAAGGAGGATACATGGATATGTACTGAGGGGGTACATACAGGTAGAAGTATCTGTTCAAAGATACAAGGAACAGTCAAAGATAGCTAAGGTTGTACATGCATGTGATTGAAAGCTAGTAGAGCCACTGACAGAAATGGGGAAATTAGCAAGAAAGGAGGGTTTGAGGACAAAGATGAAGAGTTCTGTTATTAAACACTTTGAGTGTGAGATACCTATGGGATATTCCACTGAAGAGGTCCAACACGCAACTGGTGATACCATGTGGCACAAGGGAAGAGTGCTGAACTTGGAATCGCAGAAATGTAGTTCAAATTTTGGTTCTACCATATATTTATTACCTAGGAAAACTGGAAAAAGTTAATTAAACTCCCATGGCCTTAATTTCCTCATCTATACAATGAGATGGTTGGATTAAAAGACCTTCCAGGTCTAGATCCATATTATGAAACAGGACTAGAATTAAGAAGAGGAGCCAGGACTGGACAGAGATCTGGAAGTTTCTTGCTTAAATATTAATTTAAATATTGATTGAATATTGATCAAATATTGATTTAAATATTTAATTAAGTAATTAAATATTGGTTTAAATATTCAACTAATTGTTTTAACTTTTAAATTAAATTAATGGTTTAAATATTTAATTACATATTGGTACAAATATTGATTAAATCACCAATGAACATAGTAAAATAAGAAAAGAAGTCCTAGAACAGAATCCTAGGCTATACCCATATATGTGAGTGAAATACAGATGATAATGTAAAGGAGACTAAGAAGGAAAAGACAGGTAAGAAAAGGAGTAAAGAACAATATCTCAAAAATACAGAAAAAAAGAGGGTGTCTAAAATAGATGAAAGGAACGGACAACAGTGTCAAGGAAAGTCAAATAGGATGAGAACTCACAAAACATCACAGAACCTGACAATTAAGAAATCACTGGTAGCATTGGATAAAGCATTTCCTTTGAGAGATGAAGTTAAAAAGCCAGACTACAAGAAACTGAGAAATGAATGCGAAAGGAGAGAGTGGAGACGATGAGCACAGAGAGTTGTTTTGTTTTTTTTTTATAAAACATTGGTTGTAAAAGGAAAGAAATATTGGTCAATAGCTTGAGGAAATCGTAGGATCCAATGAAGATTTTTTTTTTTAATATGAGGGAGATGTAAGCATGTTTATAAAACATAGGAAAGGAAGCCAGTCTGTAAGCAGAGATTAAAATCTGGGAAAAGTGGGCATCATCAAAGAAGTGAATTCCTAAAGGATTTAGAAAATGGAATCAAGGATATAAATAGAAGGGTTATGGACGAAAGACAAAGAGAATGTATACCTACCCAAAGCTAGTGGCACTATGGTATGCTAATAATTGGTAGAGTTGACATAAGGTACATGATATTTACAGAATAGAGTATGGACAGAGAATTAGCAATGTGCTTAGAATGATGACAGTATGAGTCAGTGAGGAAAAAAAATGAATACAGAGGAAGACGGGTCAGTATGATAGCTATGGGACTGTGAGTCAATGTGTACTGTGGGTGAATAGGATGTGTTCAGGTATGAATCACTAGGAAGTTGAAGGGTGTGAGGCATGGATCACTGGCAGTAAATATACTCCAGGTATAGATTCAGCCTCCTTTACTTCATGTCACTGATAATACAACAACAGAAGAGGGCCATCCAGGGTTCAAAACTTTTCTGTTTTTGTATATCTCATGGGCTTCCATAAACAACTAAAAACTCAAGGTGTGAAGCTTCTAGTAATAAGTCATTTTTCACTTAGCTATATTAGGAACCACAGAAACCAAAACCTTTTTGTAGTTACAAGATTCTATGATTCAATCCAAAGAACATTAAGAAGAAACCAGACATTTAAGTATCAGTCCCCAGGCTGGAGACATTCCAGGGTTGAGAAAGCACAGGGGCTGAAAGTTCCTGAAGCAGTTCAAAATTCGCTTAAATGGTGGATTTAATGATATGTCAAAAATATGTGACCTGGAATCTCAACTGTGATAATATAATCATACCACTTTGCTATAATATTAGCAGCCCTTTGATCAATGACTCAATAACTAGAGGTATTTATGACTCAGTCATGTTTGTTCAGTTATTTAAATATATTCCAGGACAGTGTAGTGCTGACAGTTAAAAAAAAAAAAAATGAATGCTAAGATCTGTTCAAGAGAAAAAAATATCCATAACATCTGGATTCATTTTTTCAGTCAAAGTACCTGGCCTGTGATAATTCTGCTTTTCTCTGAGCTACTATATGAATAACACTGTTCAAGCAGCACTTTCAAATATGTACATATTTCCCTGTTTCAACCGTTGATGTGTCATGGAAAACAGAACATTCAGATTTGAAATAATCTGCTGATATCATCAATTTTCTGGAGGGAAAGGGGGCACCTCCCTCAGTGCTTATTACTAAGGATATCTGTGTGGAAACAGGATCTTTGTTGCTTAGGAATTTGTTGGCTCCTACTGGTTGTTTCCCGCTCTACTTGAAATCATAAACTTCTGTCTGCCTGAGATATCACTAGCATCTTCACAGCTATGATTTGTCAGGCCACATAAAAGAAGTTAGGATGTGAAATATCTAATGACAGATTCTTAAGAAGCATTTTTTTTACTTTGTGTGTGTTTTAACTACAAACTTTCAAAAGATGGGCAGGGTAACAGCTAAGTGACTATTTTTTTTTTAATGCTATAGCCCTCTCTCCTTTGAATCTGTAAGACTTCAGACTTTCAAAGGTTTTTTTTTCCTTTTATAATGTTTAGTGATCTTATTTTCTTTTATTAAACCTCGATCCACTTCCTAATGATTCCTGAGTACCTCAAGCCCTGATGGAATGTTCCTGTGTAACAAAAATAGTATATTCAAGCAAGACAAATGAACACATTAGTCATGTCTGAAAAATGTATGCCTCATTCCATACCCACTGTCCACCATCTCTCTGTTGAGAGGTGTATTTTACCACCAAGTCCTCTGAAACCATGATTGTTACTTCACTGATTAGAGTTCTGAAGTTTTTCAATGTTGTTTTCCTTTGTAATATTGTGGAAAACATTTAAATTTTTTCCTCCTGATTCTGATTATTTCACTTTCCCTCAGAGGTAATTGGGATTATTAGTCACTGTTTATAGTTATATTTGTTAACTGACTATAAACAAAGAGCTGGTTTCTGACATTGAATCACAAGGTTATCTCATGAGAGAAATGGGAGAAACTTATTTACTAGTTTTCTCCCCCTTAGTTATTTCAATAAATATTGACTAACAAATCTTAACATCGAAAATCTACAACTTCACAAGTTATCTGAAGCTTCAGAGTCTATTAATTTATAAACTCATCCTTTTCTCTCTGAGGCCACTGGCCATGTTAACAGTCAGAATGCTTAAGGTTTTACTAAAAAGTACGTACATGAGTCATGCTTGATCAAAAAGATGACCAAGCAGTAAAGATCATACATGGGACCAAATTTCAAGATTTACTTAAGTCAGTCAGTCAACAAACATTTATTAAGAGCATACTATATGTCAAGCACCGTATTTAGCACAGGTATAAATATGAAAAAGAAAGATGGTCCCTGCCCTCAGAAGCTTACAATCTAATAGAAAAGCAAGTTGATAAGGGTGAGGGAGAAATAGAAGGTACTGGGCAGGATAGAGAAATCCAAACCATGCTACCAGGTGGGAAGTGAAAAGATGGCTGACCCAACTGCCTTCTTTACATGGTTCAATGACTGAAATTAATGAGTTTAATTGACAGGAAGGTACTAGGCATGATGGAAACGTTCAAAGGGTTACTGCCAAGTGGGAAATTGTTAGCTTACATATTGTCACACCCTTTGAATTAAAAATATCAGACCCTTAGATATTGCTTAGGTCAATGTGTTTGACCTATGTTTAATTTATTGATGATATAATTAATGGGAAGAAGATCACATAGGAAGTTGCACAGCAGGTCTAGTGTTCTTTCTAATATACCATGCAGTCTCACCCCTAAGCCATGCTGCCAAAGAAGGTCTGCAAAACCAAAAGTGAAGTAGAGACTTGGTAACTATGGAATTCATGTCATCAATAGGGATCAATAGCTAATCTAGGGTTCAGGCATCAAAATTCCTTCAGAGTCTAAATTCTCCTAATTAATCATCTATCGGGATCAAATTAGGCAAATTTTGTAGAGTACTTTGTACTATACAGACAGAAAAGTTAACTGTGTTAACTACACAGTATTCTTCAACAATGTTATTTTTCAGAATTTGATATAAATCAAATGTCTGTCATTTGTCAGACTGTTTTACATGAAATGAGGTGTGTAACTATGGTGCAGTAATAAGACCATGGGGTTTGGTTCTAATCTGTATGACTTTAGGAAGATCATTTCAGCTCTCTGGGCCTCAGCTTTTCCAAGTGTAAAATGAGATGTTTGGATTAGATGATCTCCAAGGGTCCTTCCATGATCTTTTTTATAAGGGAAAGTAAACTTTTATAATTTTTTTCAAAATAAGCTTTCCTTATGTTATCTTTTGACATAAGTAAAACACATCTGTAAGCATCATGTTAATGACATATAACATACTTAGGTAGGTATGTGTGCATATACTAAAAAATACTTAAATGATTAAAAACTTACATAAATGATGACTGTGCAAATTTAAAAGGTTGTTTAAAATATTCCACCACACAATACTGTACCATGAAAACATTAGAAGAGAATCAGATCAATTAATTTTCACAATTATGACTGGGGGGAATTCCTAACAAAACTAGAGATAGAGATAATTACAACAGTGACAAGAGAAAATTTCAGTGAAATTGAAAAAAAAAACTTTCTTGTGAACAAAACACAACTAGGAGCAAGCAGTCAACTGGAGGGAAAATCCTTGTATCAAAAAACTCTGATAAAGGTTTACTATCTAAGATACAGAGCTGACTAACAGAAATAGGCAAAACTTTGCTCAAAGGATATTGAACAAACAGTTTTCAAAAGAACTATTAATAGCCTTATGAAAGAATACTCCAAATAACTAATAATCAGAGAAATACAAGTCAAAACCATCACGAGGTTTCATCTCAAACCTAGCAAATTGACAAAAATGACAAACATTGAGAATGACCATTGTTGCAGGTGTTGTAGAAAGATGGACCCACTAATGGGCTATTGGTGGAGCTACAAATTGGTCCAATAATTCTAGAAAATAACTTTGAAATATGTGAAGAAAGTCACTAAAATGACCGAATTCTTTCACCCATATATTCCCCTGCAAGTTACGCTTCCTGCAGGGTTAATGACCAAAAAAAAGGTACCATACGCATCAAAATACTTAGAGCAGCATTTTTTGTACTGGCAAAGAATTGGAAACCAAATCAATGCCCACTGTTTGAAGGATTAGCTAGTAACATTATGATACATAAATATAATGGAATAGTTGATGAATATGATAGAGAGAAGTATGAAAAGTCATATGAACTGATGCAAAATAAATAAACAGGAAATCAACATGTGCAATAGCCACAACATTCTAACTGTAAAAAAACAGCAATAAAACAACTGAAGCTGAATGATATAATGTTGTGAGGATTAACCTTAGCCCCAAAGAAGATATATCAGAAGTCACCTCTCTGTTTCTTTACAGAGATGATGTAAAAGCAAAGGATATTCCAAAAACTGATTTTTAAAGTTGTTTTATAAAAAACTTATCAGATATCATGAACCAAATCAAAGATAAAAATAGATTGAATCTGTTAATATGTCTCATTCTATTTATTCACATGAAAAGCTATGAACAATTTTAAAGATATGTGTTCAAAACTAAAATAAGAACATATCCATTGCTTTGTTGTAAAGGAGGCGGTGTGATTAAAAATAATTTCTAACTCTTCCTCCATGTAAGTTTGGTCAAAATAATTTTTCACTTTTAGAATTCATAGCACAAAATTGATATGTGGTTTCATACCTCAGCCTCTATCAATTTTAAAATACATTAAACTATACTTTAAGGAGCAATGAAAAATTCAGAATCAGAGAGGTACAAAAATGCGACGTATTTTTAATTCTCTGTCCTTTTTAAACCTTTTTTCCTTCACTGCCAGGAAGTCAGTAACTAAGAGTGCCTTTCTCATAAAAGACAAAAAAGACATATGCAAAAAAATTTGCTGAAGGTTTTGCTTGTGCTTTGGAGCCATTAAACAATGCTGGGGAATTTTCCAACTAAGTAGCTGAAACTCCTAAAATTCTCTGTGCTCTGTCGTTTGGAAAAAGTATTTACCCAGCAAATAAAAACTAGACTTTCTTCATGTGAAAGAGCCATTTCAGGAGATTATTCTTTGTTTCTTCCAAAGTATCAATTATAAACATATATAAGAGATCATTGCGACATACAGACTTTAAATGCAGCACTAACATAACCTTCCCAGAAATTCCAAGCAACATGAACATGTGTATTATCAGAATTTAGCTGTTTTTTAATTGATATGTTAATTCCACTCGTCTGGAAAATTATAATCACTTCTTCAAGGAGAAAAGAGAGTTTTTAATGAAAAAAAGGAATGCAGTTTGTGCTGACAAAAAGCAGTTGTACATTCATGATTTAGTTTTTAACATCAACAACATTCCTCAGTCATTAATTAGCACATTTATATAATTATCGTCTAAAGTGAATTCAGAAATTCATAAAAGCAAGGAATCTTGCCTCAAGAATAACATAATTAAAAAAAGACTTTGGAACATGCTAAAATTACTATGGTTTTCATATTAACTCTCCCACATCAATGTACTGATGAATTTTATGACAGCTATGGATTTTGTTTTTCTAAAATCATTATTACTTTGTTGCAAAATATTAATTGTATCAAAATAATACATTTAATCCTTTCACCAATAGAAATCCTAAAAAGTAAAGATTAGCAGGAAACAAATGCTTCTTTCAACAATAAGATTAAATACTTTATCAGATTTTCAGGCACTCAGTCACAAAATATGAACCCGATATATATAGAATGCTAGTTAATAAAAAGTTCTAAAGAAACACAAACACTTAGAAATCGTCATGATCAAAGAAAAGGTCATTCAATGGATAAAGAAGATTCCTCGAAAAGAAAAAGGCTCTATTAGGCAACCAAGAGAACACTGATAAAATGAGTCACAAGGTAACTGAAATATCACTCCTAACCTTAACTCACTTGAATCATTCTGAAACTCTGAAAAATGTAAGTTGAGGAAGGTGTATTTACTGACAACAGAAAATTTCCCATTTACCTGAATGATGTACACAAACAGCATATATGGTAAGGAGGGCCAGAAGAGGCTGCAGCTTCCATTTCCAATGACAGCTCCACAGTCGACTTGTGTAAAACATCCTGCAATGGAAGAAAGCCAGCAATAAGACACTTAATTGCGATAATAATTAAGAAACTGTTTCTAGCAAAAGCTGTGGAATAGAATTTTTTATCCATCTTGCTTCCAATAAAAAGTAAGGCTCTGATAAAGGACCTTAAATTTTGGTCATCTGTTTGCTAACTGCCCAAAGGTGGGAAAAATCTATGCATTCTACTTGCCATGGGCCCCTGGCTTCTAGGTTATCAAACTGGTCTTTCTCCAACAAGAAACAATATACATTTTTTCTGTATGAAGAAGCTGGACTATATCAAGATAACATAAGTAAAAAATCATCCTAGTTATCAACAGCATTTTTTTTTAAGTAACAGCATAAACCTAACTTGGAAGATGTATGTTATCCTCACTTGTCACTTAGATTTCCAACATCAGAACTGTAAACAAACAAGGATTATTTTTTTAAATAGATTTTTTTTATTGTACAAAAGCCACTGCTCTATGTATGTTGTCTCTTTCCTTTTAAATTAGGCCCTGAAAGTGTAAAAATCCCCCTAAAAGATAAGTTCCTTCCATGTATGTATAATAACAAAGAAAATGGGAGAGCAATAGAATACGCTACATAAGAAAATTATAAATGAAATCTAATAAAGATGTATAAAATACAGTAGTGAGCCACTTTTTACATCTATTATACTTTGAAAACTACATAATGTACAAATGTCTAATTTTCAAATGAAAATCAGATTTAGTATTTCCCCTTCAATTTCTAAATCATTTATCGCCTCCAAATAACAGCTTATACAATGTGTCCCAAAAGTCTCGGTGCAGTTTAAAGTTTCAATACCTTAACTAGCTATTGAATAGCTTTTTAATGGTATTACCATCATTTTATGGAAAATTATGGAAGTTATGGGATGTTGAGTGACTTGCCAAGTAGCACAAAGCTAGTAGGTTTTTGAGGCAGAAGTTGAACTTGAGTCTTCCTGATTCCAACTTTATGTACACTACCACTTAGCTGACCATCTGTTTCACAGGTAAAAAAAAAAAAATGAGGTCCAGAGAAGTGAAAAAACTCATCTGTGACAACATAAATAGTGCATGGGCCAAGATTCTAACTCAGGCTTTCTGACTCTAAAACTAGCTTTCTTTTCATTATAGTATCCTGTCTTTTATGCCATAAAAAAGAGGCCACTGGAATACCACAAAAACAGTCACTACCTCTCTACATTAAAGTGCATGAACTTTACAGACATCCAGACCATTTGAGCCTTTTATCTTATGTATATTTCTAGCAACCAAGATATGTGATTTATTAGCTAACAATATAATAAGGGACACTGAAAGCTGAAACTTGGATGGGGCTTGAGAAACTAGAAGCAGGTACATAGTTAGCCCAAGAAGTGACAGCTAAGAGACTACTAACAAGAACTATATAAAGAGAGAGAGAGAGAGAGAGAGAGAGAGAGAGAGAGAGAGAGAGAGAGAGAGAGAGAGAGAGACAGAGACAGAGAGACAGAGACAGAGAGACAGAGAGACAGAGAGAGAGAAACAAGAACTCAAAGATAGTAGAAAACAACTCACTCAAACATGTCACTAGCCTAAGACAACATAACTCTATTACAGGCCAGTACAATAACTGGTGTTATTAACACTGGACCTCCAAGAAAAGAAAAAAATTATGGTAACTTTCCTGTTTAAGAAAATGGTAACGAATGTGGTCCATTTTGGGAAGACTTCCTTTAGCTGTTGATGTTTAAAACAGTAAACTTCATTTACCTTGGAAAATCCACTTACTGAGAATACTCCCAATAATTTTAAGTAAATATTATTATTATATGTATGTGTACATACACATATCTGTACATATGTATTTATAAATTGTCAGACGGTGTAATTAAGACTTAGATCGGCGAAGAGACTTGCCTAAGATCACATGAAAACAGCAGACTCAAAATTGGAACCTAAGTCCTCTGACACCAAGTCCAGAACTCTTTATTTTTAGGGTTCATGATAACTACCATTTATATGGCACATTAAAGTAGACAAAGCACTTTGTACTACATACATACATATATACAGTGTCTCATTTGATCTTCACAACAACTCTGAGGTAGGTGCTGTTTATTATATATTCGTTTTACTGTTGCGGACGTGTCACTGAAAAAACAAAAATAACAAGATTTGCTAACTCCTGATAGTAAGGTTCTTTACTTTTTAGAGGTAAAGGGCCTCTTCACTCTTCTACACAAACCTACATCTTAAATGGGGCTTTGAGAAGGGAATAAAAAAGGTAATTTCAGTTTTCAGAGACACAGCCTGGCATAGCAGATAGGAAGCTTGGCATTAGAGTCAGGAAGACTTGAATTAAAGATTTTTCTGATACACACTGGCTTTGTGACCATCAATCACAAAGTCATTTTATCTCTTCATGTTCTGGGTCTTCAAGACTATAATGCTGAAAAGGTGCTAACCTGATTTGGTAGAGGTAGTTTCCTTATCTGCAAGTTCCCTGAATGTACATCCCCATTAAATCTCAGGTCTGGTTCCTATTCTTAATTCCAGTTTGTAAACACAATTGAACATGTATGTGCTGAGTACATCTAAAATAACAGCTCACATTTAAGATTTGCAAGGTACTTTCCTCACAATGATCCTATAAAGTAATTAGTGCAAGCATTATTTATCACCATCCTCATTTGACACATAAGGAAACTGTAGTTCTGAAGGCTGCTAATGCACCCTTAAGCTAGTAAGAGTGAGATGGGATCCAAAATCAGGTTGTTCTCTTGATTCTAAGCACAATGCTCTCCATTCATTATGCCAAGACGACTCTAAAAAACCTAAATAGTGACCTTCCCATTATTCCATGTATAATAAATCTTTCAACAAACAGAAACACGTAGAGTATAAATAAAAGAATGTTTTAATCCTTCTTGCCCATCTCCGTTCCCTAATGAAAAGAATAACACATGTTTATGTTTTACAGATTGGCATCAGGCTTACTTTCTCATTTTTTAAGGTTAAAGGAGAGTTCCTATTACCCAAAAGAAAAATTAAAAAGATAAAATGTCATCCTATCATCCTAGTCATCTAGTTAACATGGCTAGATATATACATTCATTGAATAGAGAGTTGTCATTTACACAAATTTCAATATACCTAAGGGGTAATGTGTCCCAAACTAACATACTTTATTTTAATGATTTGGAATTTCATTGGTGTGCGGACTATCTCAACAGATGCAGGTAACAATCTTTTCATAAAATCTAGCATATGAAGTTCAAGAGTTGCTATAGCCAAAAAAATTTTTTTCATCTTATCATTCAATTAGCAATGTGGTGATGAACTTTATTAGTTTGGCCCTTAGCAGAGTAGCCAGTAGCTGGACAATATTCAACATCTTTCCAGCTTAGTAAATCCTACCACAGTTTGAACTCTCATCTCAATTTGAAATACAGCTCTTCTCACTAGCTCAGTATCTTTAGGAAAAACATTTAACCCACAGGACTCAGCTTTTCTGTAAAATGAGTGTTAGAATAGATGACCCCTTCCAGCTGGAGAGCCATGATTATATAATCTATGATCCTGGAGATGACAAGTCTGCCTGAAACTTTCTGTGGGCATACCCTTCAAAATCAGAGTCATTTCCACACCAGGATGATGCATCAGATTAAAGAAGTAATATCCCTCATACTGCTAACGTACTTGCCTCTAAAGAGACATACATTGGATAAACTGACCTTTGTGACTTTAAGTACTGGAGAAACAGTTGTTCTATATGGTTTTACACTGCACTTAAATATAAAGCTTGAAAGGAAAATTAAAATAATGTGACATATGCATTGTTACATTTTATTCATATTTGAATCATGCATAATGAGCCTTTACCTTTTTTTTTATATGGCCCAAAATGGTTTGATGTTCAGCTTGTATCATTATGACATTCATCGGGAAAAATAGAAAGATATGATTCTTTCCAGACAAACCACAAATACTGTAGATGACTATTTATTTCATCTAAATTCTGAATGATGCTTGGGAAATTATCAATTATTCCATTATATACAAATTTTTTTTGGTAAGATATTACTAACGATTAAAAATGGCCAATAATTTCTTTTTACAGCACCTGATTTACTTTGGAATCATTCAAAGAACTGTAGTGACACAGCCAGTTAAGTACTGAAACTACTAGTTCTATTTAGCCCAAAGCTACTACAGTATCCCATAATGCAAGAGACAATAGCCTCATTCACCATTCATAGTGGACAAGAATAATGTCATGTAATTTATGTAAAACATAAATGGACTTTAGCTTTACATGATTTAAAACCAATTAAGTGTCAGTCTTGCTAAATTTGAAGTTTTAACTCTTTAGTCCATGCAAAATACTAAATCTAAATATACAGAAAACACAATTTGAATGTAACAAAGATGGAGACTTTTTCCCAAGTTTATTAAAAATAATACTTGAGGAACCCAAGTAACATATTGAAAATGGAAGATTAGAAGATACTGTGGTTCTTTCCACAGTCAATATATGACCGAAGAATGCTGTCTTAATTTTTACCATAAAACGACAGGCATGATTTTCTTTAGTTTTTAATATATTTGAAATATCTGAAAAGAATGAGAACAACCTAATCTATTCCATATAAATCACAGAAGAAAAAAAATAAATTTAAGTTATAACAAAGTTTGTAAATTTTCAGGTAAAACTGCTCAATAGTAACGCAGCCTAGTATACTAAATTATGTAATGGACAATAATTTCTATTTCTGCTTTTCATTGTGACCTGCCAGCTAATCATTTATGGATGAAGAATGCAAATCTATTTAACAGAAAGCTATAAATATAAGAACTATAAAATTTTTTTTTAATTGCAGTGTCTCATAACAACTAAAGTTTTCACAGAGCCTATTGATCAGTTTCACATCTGCTTTTATTTTTTTTAATTGGTATTGACAAAGCATACCACCATTTTCCCATATGCAATATGCTATTTTTCCATTCAGTCTGCTAACCAGTAGAGGTCCACACACAGCTGGCCAAATGTCTGCCTTGAAGAATCCTGATATATTTTCCAGGTAAGGTAAAACTTTCAAGCAAACTTGTATTCATTTCAAAACTTGTCTCTAGTATATCAGAACAAAATTGTATTTGGTCCTTGGTTCTCTTCCCAAGAAAAGGTTTTTAAAGTTGCACTTTGCTAATTCCCCTAACATAAATGTGACTTCATAGTTCACAGGTATGAAATTGTCACACTTTCTAGATTTTGCATGAGTTTTGTTCATTTTTCATTATATGGTACCTTGTTAAAGGGTATCAATTCATAATACTACAGAAGTAGACAGACACTGCCCACACTACACTTCCTCTATTAAAAATAATTTTTGGAGAACAACAGAGAAATACAGCATAGTGGAGTGTTAAGGGGGAGGAGGTTGGTCTAAACAGGCAGAGGGGTGCAAAAAGGGGTGTGTGTATGCGTACGTGTACGAATACAGAGTATACTCAGATGGGAAAAAAAAACAGATGAAGAGACTGAGCCATCAGCGACAAGAGGAGAATCAATTTTTGCAAACCTTTAAAATTTTACCTAGTGAAAGAAAATAAATCTGTTGTTCTACCCAGCACGGAGTAAAGCGCCAGAGAGTACATTGTATATTACAAGAGAGAAGTAATTTCTTCACTAGCCACAATAATAATCTTGAATCTTTTAAAGAATCCCCCTCCCCTTTGCCCTCCCCCCCCCCCTTTTTTTCTTAGAAGGCAGGAGAAGCCAGCTAGTCATTCCAAGGAAGAGACTAAAGGGCTCTTAATGAAATATTCAGATAAAAGTCAGCTTTTCTCTTTCCATATCCCTAAGAATTTTCTCACTCCAAAGCACACCACTCTTTCAGATGAAGGTAAAAGTCTACTACACAAACTTAACTTCTTTAAACACAACTCTCCAGATAATGTCTTTTGTATCTTAAAATAATAATAAACCTGTTTTTGCAGGTTGTTGTTTTTACTTTCCTTAAGTACTCTGATGGCTCAAAGATCCAAGAATAACTTCTACATTCAAGGGTGACAATGTGTAAAGTCAATATTTTTTCTGGATACCAATACCTTCCAAGTCCAAAGGGAGCGTTGATCAGAAGAGCGCTTTCTTGGCAAGTCACGATTCCGGACTACCTGTTATTCCTTGTTCGCTTTAAATAAAAAGTTCGTTTTCCCCATTCCTGCCGCCCTACCCTTTTAATTCTGTGTTATACTAACTAAACATGAGGTTTACCTCCAATTGAAGGAGAAAATACATGTTGGGGTGGGGGAGAGAGTCAAGAAAAGAAAGCCACAGACACATAGCAACTTTCTATCTTCATTTGGCAAGTCTTCCTCTTCCGTGCCTTGAGGCACAGATTAAAAGACAAACCGGTTTATTCCATCAGTACTACTAAAGTCATTACAAAATCATTGCAGGAGGGGGGGGTGGGGAATAGAAATGTTACAGACAGGGGCGTAAAGGAATTCCAGGCTGAAAGGCGAAACTTACATGTTGACATTACTGCGCCCAGGTCCGCCGGGCTGTACAATCAGCCTTTTCACCACCGCTACCTCCTCCTCCTCCTCCTCTCCCTCCTCCTCTTTTCTGGCCAGCAGTACCCCTCTCTTCTGAATCCGGGGATGTCTTCCTGTGTCTCCTTTCAGGGGATTCTGGGCAAGTTCATCAGTGTTTCCCCATAGTCGGTGACTCTTCACACAGTTGGGGCGCAAGGTGGATCAGAAGGACTAGTTCAGTGTCAGCCCTCTCCTTCCTCTCCACCCTCCACCAGAGTCTGCAGGGCAGCGGAAAGGGGGCGGGGGGTAGTAAGGAGGCAGGTTGCTCTTCTCAGCAAGTGGCAGAAAAGTTCCGGAGCTGTCTCGGCCTTTTAGATGGGGCCGGAGCTGGGAGGGGAAAGGAACGTGATGGTGGATGGTGGTGGCGGTGGTGGCGGCTGCGGTAGCGGGGGCGGCGGGTACCAGTTCCGTTCCTTTCTGGACGAGTGTGCCTTCCCTCCCTCCTTCCCCTGGCCCACTGGGCCAATTCCCCAGCGAGCGGCCGCCGCCAACGCTTCCGGCGTTTGGGATTGGTCTGCCAGGCTCTGGGGATTCAGGTGCCGCCGCTGCCCTGCCCTGGGCCAAGCTGCGTGCGCTCCCGGCTCCCGGAGGAGTTTGGCTGAACCCCGCGCGCTCCTTGGGGCTGCCCACGCTTGGCCTCCCTTTCTATCTTGTAGGCTCTGGGTCGGGCGCGGCCCCACCCTGTCAGGAACCTCCAGATAGGCAGCCTAAGTCGATGCATAAAGGAGAACTCTCGGGAGACTGAAGACATGCTGGGCACATGAATGGGGGAAAACGTTCCAAGGGGAAAGAGGAAGGGTGACAGAGGAAACGTCACTGGGTTGGGAAGGCAGCAGCCAAGTGTGTGCCCCCTCCCCAAACTAGTGCATTAGAAACTCCTCTGGATGTGAAGAGTTAAGTTCTGAAACCTGTGCTGGATTTGGGGCTCCTCAAAATCTCCCTCATCCTTCCTGCCCCCATCCCAGTTCTTTAGGTGCTGGGCCTCCAGACGCTTCTACCTCCCATTCTTCAAGTTAGTTTTCCCTGCCTCCCAACGTTTCTTGAAAAAAAAGAAACAAAACAAAAAACAGCAATAAGTTTTTGATTTTTTTAAATGGTGAGACAAGTTGTTCTCATCTCTGGATCTCTGCCAGTAAGTGATGCCCCGTCCCCACCCCTAACCCAGAAGGACAGCAAACTAGTCTGACCTCAGTTAGCTAAGTAGGTCTGCCTGGAGTCTCCCTCCTCTCCCTCTCCCTTTCTCCTCTGCTCCCTACACTAGTAAAAACCAAAAGACACAAAAATGAAGATCAGCAGAGCTGCCTGAGAGATGTGTGAGAAAGACTTTTATTTATTGTTATTGACTTCTCTTTACTGGGGGTGGGGATGCGACTTTATGGGGTGATTTTAAAATAGTTCACATGTACATACCATTTTGTTTGAAGCTTTCATAATTAGAAGTTCATTCCTTCCTCGGTTGTTAAACAGAAGTAGGTTGCTTAATTGATTTGGATTTTCTATAGTAAGAAGGACACTGGATGTAGGGTCTTGATATTGGATAAGTCACCTCACCTCTAGGGGCTTCACATTGAGATAAAGTGTAGGGATGAAATTAGGTTACATGTTCCCATAAACAAAATCTATGATCTATGTTATGGTATATAACCCACTCAGTTCTGGAACTCCCATCTCTGGAGCCCCATCTCTGGAGCTGTTCTGATTGGTGAGACTCACAAGGTCCACTGTAGACTCTATCTAACCATGCTTCACATTCCACCCCAAACATCTACTTGTTGATTTCCAGTAGTATCCTGTGTGAATACCCTTCCTCTCACCCCACCAATTCCAGTTCTTGAACCATAATTAAATCAATGTTACCGTTACTGAAAAGGGTACAATCAGATTCCCTCAACCTTTCTGTTCCTTTCCAAAACACTCCATGTGGCCACCACTACCCTCTAATTATCGCATCCCTATTCTAATAGGGAGATACAATAAGTTCCTTAAAGGTAGGGATTGTTTCCCTTTTCTATATGTATCTCCATCATTTAGTACTTGTCACATAGTAAGGAATTAATAAATGCTTTTTTAGTCAGATTGAACAAACAAGGTTCAAATTTGATTGTCTCAGGGAAGACTTAATGATGTGGAAACTCCAGACAGCTGGTGCTGAGACCAGAGGCTCTTAGGTGAGGTATAGTGGTGAAAATACTATGGATATGAAGTTAGATGACATGGATTCAGTCATGGCTCTGTCACTGTGTGAGCTCTGCATCTGCCTTTAAACTGAGGACAATACTCAGAGTACCTACCTCATGGTGGTGTGAGAACAAAATAAATGAGAGATATTATAAGGTCAAATGAGCTATTAATTGACTCATAAGATGCCAGTAGAAAAAGAGGCCTTTCCTCCTCCTGTCTGTCTTTTTAAGATTTCTCATCTTCAAGGTTGACCTTTATGTTCATTTTTACCCAAGTGCTTCCATAAAATAAATTTTAAGGCTGATGAAGTGTCACCTAATAAGATCTTGCCAGCAGATGGCAGCTGTTTAAAAATCAGCCTCATGGAGCACCAAGTGAGACCACACTAATGGATTGCTGTACGAGTCTAGAAGTATGAAAGCATGTATGTCCCATATAAGTGGAAATATAAGGTAGTACAGATGGATGAGAAGCCAGAGGATGCACAGTCTAGGCTGAACATTCACTAAATCACTGGGATCTAAGCATCTATAGGAAAGCAACTCATGCTTCCATAGTTTGTAAGTACTAATGATGGGTGATGTTTTCTCCTAATTATGTCATGACCTTTACATTCATAATATTACTTTTTAAGGTTCGCAAGATGCCTTATAGACCTTTCATTTGACCCCCACACACAACTCTATGAGGAAAGTACTACTGGTATTATCCCTGTTTGAAAGATAAGGAAAGAGACACTCAGAAAGGTCAACTGATTTGCCCATGGTCACCCAAGTATCCAAAGCGGGAGTCCAACTTTGATGTCTCCTGACTTGGGTGGGAGTTAAAGTCAGCTCTCTATTGACTCCAAGAGCTGCTTTATTTTTCACTCTAACAAGCTGTTTGGACATTCTTTTTTTTTTTTTTATTATTAATTTTTAGCATTTATTTTCACACAATTTTGGGTTACAAATTTTCTCCCCTTTTATCCCCTCCCCCCCCCAAACCCGAGCTTTCTAATTGCCCCTGTGACCTATCTGCTCTCTTCTCTATCCTCCCTCCCTGCTCTTGTCTCCGTCTTCTCTTTTGTCCTGTAGGACCAGATAGCTTTCTTGACCCCTTAACCTGTATTTCTTGTTACCCAGTGGTAAGAACATTATATTTGGTCCTAACACTTTGAGTTCCAACCTCCTTAGCTCCCTCCCTCTCTACCCCTTCCCCTTGAAAGACAGGCAATTCAATATAGGCCATATCTGTTTAGTTTTGCAAATGATTTCCATACTAGTTGTGTTGTATAGGACTAACTATATTTCCCTCCATCCTATCCTGTCCCCCTTTACTTCTATTTTCTTATGGTCCTTTCCCTCCCCATGAGTGTCAACCTCGTATTGCATTCTCCTCCCCATGCCCTCCCCTCCATCCTCCCCCCGACCCTGCTTGTGCCCCTGTCCCCCACTCTCCTGTATAATGAGATAGGTTTTCCTATCAAAATGAGTGTGCATTATATTCTTTCCTTTAGTGGAATGTGATGAGAGTAGACCTCATGTTTTTCTCTTGCCTCCCCTCTTTATCCCACCACTAATAAGTCTTTTGCTTGCCTCTTTTATGAGAGATAATTTGCCCCATATAACTTCTCCCTTTCTCCTCCCAATATTTCTCTCTCATTGCTTGATTTCATTTTTTTTTTTAAGATATGATCCCATCCTCTTCAATTCACTCTGTGCACTCTGTCTCTATGTATGTGTGCATGTGTGCATGTGTGTGTGTGTACTCCCACCCAGTGCCCAGATACTGAAATGTTTCAAGAGTTATAAATATTGTCTTTCCATGTAGGAATGTAAACAGTTCAACTTTAGTAAGTCCCTTATGATTTCTCTTTGCTGTTCGCCTTTTCATGGTTCTCTTCATTCTTGTGTTAGAAAGTCAAATTTTCTTTCCAGCTCTGGTCTTTTCATCAGGAAAATTTGAAAGTCTTCTATTTCATTGAAAGACCATTTTTTCTCCTGAAGTATTATACTCAGTTTTGCTGGGTAGGTGATTCTTGGCTTCAGTCCTAGTTCCTTTGACTTCTGGAATATCCTATTCCATTCCCTTCTATCCCTCAATGTAGAGGGTGCCAGATCTTGTGCTATCCTGATTGTATTTCCACAATACTTGAATTGTTTCTTTCTAGCTGCTTGCAATATTTTCTCTTTCACCTGGGAATTCTGGAGTTTGGTCACAATGCTCCTAGGAGTTTCTCTTTTTGGATCTCTTTCATGCGGTGTTCTGCGGATTCCTTGAATATTTATTTTGCCTTCTGGTTCTAGAATCTCAGGGCAGTTTTCCTTGATAATTTCATGAAAGATGATGTCTAGGCTCTTCTTTTGATCATGGTTTTCAGGTAGTCCCAGAATTTTTACATTGTCTCCCCTGATTCTATTTTCCAGGTCAGTTATTTTTCCAATAAAATATTTCACATTATCTTCCATTTTTCGAATCTGCGCGGTATGTTCTGAGATATCTGTCTTTCTCGAAAAGTCCTTAGCGTCCATCCGTACCATTCCAGTTTTGAAAGATCTATTTTCTTCAGTGAGCTTTTGAATCTCCTTTTCCATTTGGTTAATTCTGCTTTTGAAAGCATTCTTCTCCTCATTGGCCCCTTGCACCTCCCTTGCCAGCTGAGTTAGGCTAGTTCTCAAGGTGCCAATTTCTTCAAGATTTTTTTGGTTCTTCTTTAGCAGGGAGCTGATCTGCTTTTCATGCTTCTCCCTCATCCCTCTCATTTCCCTTCCCAGTCTTTCCTCCACCTCTCTAACTTGATTTTCAAAATTCCTCTTGAGCTCTTCCATGGCCCGAGCCCATTGGGTGGGCTGGGACACAGAATCCTCGATTTCTGTGTCTTTGCCTGATGGCAAGCATTGTTCCTCCCCATCAGAAAGGAAGGGAGGAAGTGTCTTTTCTCCGATAAAGTACCCTTCAATAGTTTTATTTCTTTTCCCTTTTCTTGGCATTTTCTCCAACCAGTGGCCTGACCTCTGAATGTTCTCCTCACACCCACCTCGCCTCCTGGTCCTCCCAGCCAGCGTTTGGGGACTGAGATTCAAATGCTGCTTCCCGCCTTAGGATTTTTGGCGGGGGCAGGGCTGCTTTTCAGTGTGAGAATTAAGTTCAGGTGGTCAGGTGGGGCAGGGCCGCCTTTCAGGCTCAGTTCCCTCTGGGGGTTTATGCACAGACCTTCCACAATGGATCCAGGCTCCCGCCCGCTTGGGGAGCCCCTGTCTGCAGCCGCCTCTCAGCTTCTATCTCCCGGGGGGGGGGGGCCCGAGCCATGGGGGCACCCCACTCCCCTCTGAATCCGCCAAAGAGACTCTCTCACCCACCCCCATCAGTCACCTGTTGGTGGGGGGGGCCCGTGCCGCCGCTGAAGATCCCGCCTCCGGAGCCCTCTCAGATCTGTGCCTCTCGGAGCCGCGGCCACCGCCGCTGCCGCAGGTCCGGGCTGGGCTCCGCGTCTGCAGCGCGACAGACCTTTTGAGAGAGGTTTGCAGGTCCCTCTGTGGGTGGGGGGAACCCGCGTGGCCACTGGAGATCCCGTCCCCGTAGCCCTCTCAGATCTCCTCCCCTCAGTGTCGCGGCCGCGGCAGGGCCGCGCTCTGCTCCCCATCTGGCGCCCAGTCCGCGGCGCGAAGGACCCCCTGCGAGAGGTCCGCAGGTCTCTCCGGAGCAGAAATCTCCCTCGCTCCAATACTCCGTGGTCTCTGGGTGCGGAATTCGCCCTGGCTTGGTCCCCTCTAGCCGTTCTGTGGTTTGTGTGTTCAGAGCTATGTCCTGTTTGGACATTCTTAAGTGAAGACATAAAAAAGAATGTGTAGACAGCTTGCACTAGAAATAGCACCCTTCCTATATATGAACTTCCAGGTGCTAATATTATGCTCGAGGCAGTACCTGTGTATGTGACAGTTGCACGCAGGGAAGCAAACAACATACACACCTAGGCAGATACAAATTTGAATACAAATTCCACAGCTAGTAGCATTTCTTGGGCAACAGAATATTTAACATTTTTAAGTGACCACAGAAACTTGGGTTTGAATACAAAAATACATGGCAAGCTCACTGTCAATGTGACAGATTTAGAAGTCCTCTATCAACTAGTAGTGCTTTGAAAGCAAGGGATAAATTCATCATGTATCAAATGTGTATTGATCTCTAGGATCTGTGGTATTTAGTCTTAAATGGATTCCTTTTCAAATAAATATAATTTGTGTGCTAAAAGGAATCTTTGAGATAACTCATTCAACCCTTTTGTTATATAAGAAAGAGGCTTAGATTACAGACCAAATTATCAGTCCAGACTTTATCACAAAAGGACCACCTCCCATTATAATAAACCCAGTGAGAAAAATGATTGTTTAAATAACCAATCATTTGGGGAGATTCAGATTTCCCCGTTTTTCTTTTATCCTCATTTTAAGACCTTAGTCTCTGAAGGCTGAGCTAACCTTCTCTTCTATCCAGACTCCACCCAGGTGAGACACCCATTTTGTTCTGCCCAGGTTTGGGTGGGGATAAATTCTTTGAATACATTGCCCAAGGCTGGGGTTAATTTAAGAAGTAAATGATATGATCTTAGTCAGGTCCAGCCTTTCATTGTAATATTCATTCTCTTATTAATTGTTAACCAATCAGAGTTGATTGCTGTCCTAGGTATCGTGCCTTTTCCAAAAGCATTATTAATAAAATGATTAAATTACCCAGAAATTATGTCTCTCAAACTTTTTAAAATGCCATACTAGCAACTAGTTTTCTAGCCTCTGGTTGAAGGCCTCTAGTGACAGAACCCAATATTTCCTAAGGTATCCCATTCCTTTTTGGGATAGCTTTAGTTGTGAGGAATTTTTAGTAGGCCTTAAGCCTAAATTTGCCTCATTAAATCTCCCCCACACACATCACTTTTGATTCAGTTCTCTGAGGTCTAATCCCTCTTCTCCATAACAGCCCTTAAAACACTTGAAGACAGCTATCATGTTCACCTCTGAACATTCTCTTCTACAGGTTAAGCTTTCCTAGTTCCTTGACCAATCCTCATATTGCATGAACTCAAATCAACTTCGCCAAATGGTTTCCTTGCCCTGGACCATCTCCAGTTTATCAATGTCCTTCTTAAACTGCAGCATCCCAAACTAAACCCAATATTCCTGGTCTACTCAAACTGTACAGAATAGAATTATTTCCCCTGAAAGTTATGCTTCTCTTAATCTGGATTGTATGAGTTTCTTTGGCTCCCATATCACATTACTGACTCTAATTGAGCCCATAGCCTACTTAAACTTTTTGATCTTTTTCGAATAAAAAAAAGAAGTCATATGTTCCACAAGTTGTACTTGTAAAGTTGATTTTTGAACTCATTTGTAAAACTAATTTTATTCTAAATTAAAATTCATTTTATTAGTCAGTCTAATACTTTAGTCTATAAAGATCTTTTTGGATGTTATCTTTCTCATCCTGTGTATTGGCTATCCTTCCCAACTTTGTGTCATTTAATGATGTGATGGGCGTGCCAACTATGCCTTCATTGTAGTCAAGGATAAAAATGTTAACGCAACGCTGTTTGTTCCCTAGAGCCCACCACTGAAAAGTTCATTCTAAGGACCAACTGAGATAATATTTGTAAAGTGCTTAGTACCATGCCTGGCAGACAGTTGACACTTAAGAGAAAAACTTTTTTCTTTCCCTCAGGTAGATTTCCAACTACTAAAAGCTATTCTTTGAATATAATTATTCAAGCAGATCTCATATCATCGTTCTACCCTCTAATCCACATTTCTCCATCTCTTCCATAAGAATATATAAGAATAGGACGAGATGCCTTATGAAACACTTTGCTAAAATCTAGGCAAACTCTATGTTCAGCAATTCCCCAATCAAGGCAGTTAGGTAGATAGAATGTTGGACCAGGAAGAAGACCTGAGGTCAACCTGATTCCGACATATACTAACTCTGTGACCCTGGGCAAATCACTTAACCTCTGTTTGTCTCAAAATTGGGATCATAACATTACCTACTTGTTAGTGTCCTGAGGATCAAATGAGATAATATTTGTAAAACAGTGAGCACAATGCCTGGCACATAATAGCACTTAGTAAATACTTATTCCTTCCTTCTCAGAGTAGCTAGGTGACATAGTGGATAGAGTGCTGGGCCTGGAGTCAGAAAGACAACTTCCTGAGCTCAAATCTGGCCTCAGAAACTTACTAGTTCTGTGACTCTGGGCAAGTCACTTACCCTTATATCAGTCTCCTCATCTGTAAAATGAGCTGGAGAAGTAAATGGAAAATCATCTTTGCCAAGACAACCTCAGACATGACTGAAACAACTGAACAAAAATGACAAGAACAATCTTCCCTCTCTTCTATGGAATGCAACTATATAAAAAAAATAAGGAAATAGACTTGTCTGACATGATTCAGTTTTGAACCTCTTTTTGATTACTGCTTTCTTTTCTAAGTATTCACTCACCATATATTTTTTGCTTTTCTTTTGTTTTTGTTTATTATTTAGTATTTTATTTTCCTCCCAGTTATAATTTTTAACATTCTTTCTTAAACTTTGAGTTCCATATTCTCTCCCCAACACCGCCCATTAAGAAGGCAAGCAATTTGATATAGGATATGCATGCATAGTCATGCAAAATATATTCATAATAGTCATCTTATGAAAGAAAACGTAGACAAAAAACCTCAAGAAAAATAAAGTAAAAGAAAGTATTTCAGTCTCTATTCAGACACCGTCAGTTCTTTCTCTGGGGTGGATAGCGTTTTTCATCATAAGTCCTTCTGAGTTTTCTTGGACCATTGTATTGCTGAGAATAGTTATGTAATGCTATTACTTTGTACACAGTACATTTCACCTTGCATCAGCCCATGCAAGTCTTTCCAGGTTTTTCTGAGAGCATCCTGCTCATCATTTCTTATAGTGCAATAATGTCCCATCATAATAACTACATGCCACACCTTGTTCAGCCATTCCCCAATTGACGGGCATTCCCTCAGTTTCTAATTCTTTACCCCCAGAAAAGAGCTGCTATAAATATTTTTGTATATAGGTCCTTGTCCTTTTTTATTTTTCCTTCTTATCTCTTTTGGGATACAGACCCTAAGATAGATTTCTCTACCCAACTGAGTATGTATAATTATTCCGTCTTTCAACCAATTTGATGAGAGTATGGTTCACTCACTATCCCTCACCTCTCCCCTCTTCCCCTCCACTGTAAAAAGGTTTTTTTTCCTCTTTTATGTGAGACAATTTACCCTATTCTACCTCTCCCTTTCTATTTCTCCCAGTACATTCCTCTCTCAATCCTTCATTTTATTTTTTAGATATCATAACTTCATATTCAACTCACACCTGTCTTCTTTCTCTATATATATTCCTTCTAAAAACCCTAATAATGAGGAAAGTCTTATGAGTTACAAGTATCATCTTCCCATGTAGTAATATAAACAGTTTAACCTTATTATGCTCCCTTTCCTGTTTACTTTTTTGTGCTTCTGTTGAGTCTGTATTTCAAAGTTAAATTTTCTATTCAGCTCTGATCATTTCATCAAGAATGCTTGAAAGTCCTCTGTCTCACTGAATATCCATTTTTCCCCTCAAAGATTATACTGAGGTTTGTTGGATAGATGATTCTTGGTTGTAATCCTAGATCCTTTGCCCTTTGGAATATCTTATTCCAAGCCCTCTGATCATGTAATGTAGAAACTGCTAAATCTTGTGCTATTCTAACTGTGGCTCCACAATACTTGAATTTTTCTTTCTGGCTCCTTGCAAAATTTTTTCCTTGACCTAGGAGCTCTAGAATTTGACAATAATATTCCTGGGCATTTTTATTTTGGGATTTCTTTCAAGAGGTGATCAGTAGATTTTTTCAATTTCTATTTTATCCTCAGGTTCTAGAATATCAGGGCAGTTTTCTTTGATAATTTCTTGAAAGATGATGTCTAGGCCTTTTTTTTTTTTATCATGGCTTTCAGCTAGGCCAATAACTTTTAAATTATTGCCCCTGTATCTGTTTTCCAAATCAGATGTTTTTCCATCGAGATTTTTACATTGTCTTCTATTTTTTCATTCTTTTGGTTTTATTTTAGTGTTTCTTGATTTCCCATAAAGTCATTAGCTTCTATTTTTTCCATTCTAGTTTTTAAGGAATTATTTTCTTCAGTAAGCTTTTAGACTTCCTTTTCCATTTGGTCAATTGTGCTTTTTAAGACATTTTTCTTCTCATTGACTTTTTGGATCTCTTTTACTATTTAGCCTAATCTGGTTTTTAAGATATTATTTTCTTCAGTATATTTTTTATTTCCTTTACCAAGTTGTTAACAAATTTTAATTTAATAATAATTTGTTAATAATATAAACTGTTTACATTCCTACATGGGAAGATGATACTTGTAATTCATAAGAACTTCCTCATTATTAGGGTAGTTAGAAATATATATAGATGGAGGGCACAGGTATGAATTGAATATGAAAGAATGATGTCTAAAAAACAAAATTAAGGGGTGAGAGAGGAATGTATTTGGAGAAAAGGCAAAGGAGAGGTAGAATGGGGTAAATTATCTCAAATAGAAGAGGAAAGAAAAAGCTTTTACAGTGGAGGGGAAAAGGGAGGGGGTAAAGGATAGTGAGTGAACTTTACTCTCATTAGAATTGATTCAAAGAGGGAATAGTTATACATACTCAACTGGGTATAGAAATCTATCTTACCCTTGTTATTGTTGTGTTGTGTTTATCCTTCATTTTCAAAGAGGATGATGACATCAGGGAAATGATGATATGACTTGCAGTTGACTTAGAGAGTGGGGAAAGGCTGTGCAAGGTCACCAGCCTCATGTTCTCCTCCAGAGCCTTCTGAGTCCAGTGACCAGATATTCATCAGGATGACTGGAGATGGCCCAGGATGCAATGGGAGACCCTGGCCCTCTCAGGATAAGGCCTTTACAGATTCTCACTGAGTGAGGTAATGCCCATTCAGTGAATAGGCCTCTTTAAGAAGTGAGTCTCAAGGGATGGCCCCTTTAATTAGAAAAAAAGAAAATCAAGCTGGGAGGGAAAGACCCTCAGGGTTGCTATTCCAAAGAGCAACAGTTACCATTGATATTCACTGTAAGCCAGGAGGGCCATTAAGTGGAGACTGAGCAGGAACCTATTGGTCCAATGTAAGAGTTTCAGTGAACTGGGTGAAAGGTTTTGGGAAGGAAGGAAGGAAGGAAGGGAGAAAGAAAGAAAGGAAGGAAGAGAGAGAAAGAAAGAAAAAGAAAGGGAGGGAAAGCACTAAAAAAAAATAATAAAATTTTATATGGAAGAACAAAAGTCAAGAATATCAAGGGAACTAATGAAAAAAAATGAATGAAAGTGGCCTAGCTGTATCAGATGTCAAACTGTATTTATAAAGTGATAATCTTCAAAACAATCTTGTACTTGCTAAGAAATAAAGTGATGGACCAGTGGAATAGACTAGGCATACATACACAATAGCAAATGACAATAATAATCTAATTTTTGATAAATCCAAAGATCCAAGCTTTTGGGACAAGAACTCATTATTTGATAAAAAACGCTGGGAATACTGGAAGACAGTTTTGCCAAAACCAGGAATAAACCATAATTTCATACCATATACCAAGATAACTTAAAAATGGGCACATAATTTAGACATAAATTGTAATATCATAAGAAATTTAAGGAAGCATGGAGTAGTTTGCCTGTCAGAATTGTGCATAAGGGAAAAATTTATGAGTAAACAAGTGATAGAGCACTACTACCTGTAAAATGGATAATTTTGATTATATATTAAATTTTAATTTTTTTACACAAACAAAACCAATGCAAACAAGATTAGAAGGAAAGCAGAAAACTGGGAAATAATTTTTACAGCAAGTATCTCCAAGAATGGAGCCATTTCTCAAGTATATAGAGAATTGCATCAAAATTATAAGGATTCAAGTCATTCCACATTTGATAAGTGGGCAAAGGATATAAACTGGCAGTTTTCAGATGAAGAAATCAGAGTTTTATTTAATCATGTACACAATGTTCTTAATCACTATTGGTTAAAGAAATACATATGAAAACAACTCTGATATACCATCTTATACCTATTAGATTTTCTAATATGGCAGAAATGGAAAATGATTACTGTTGGATGGGATGTGGGATAATTTGAACACTAATACATTGTTGGTGGAGTTGTAAACTACTCCAAATATTCTGGAGAGGAATATGGAACTATGCCCAAAAGGTTATAAACCTGTGCATATGCTCTGAAAGAGCACTAGCACTACTAGGACAGTATCCCAATAAAATCATAGGAAAGAAAAAGGACTTATTTGTACAAAAATATTTGTAGCTGCTCTTTTTATAGCGGCAAAGAATTGGAAATTGTTGGGATGCCCATCAGTTGGGGAAGGGCTAAACAAGTTACGGTATGTGATTCTAACAGAACACTATTGTGCTATAAGAAATATCAAGCAGGTTGCTTTCAAAATAACCTAGAAAGATATGAATTGAAGCTAAATTAAATAAGCGTAATGCTAGTGAGAGTTAAAGCTCTTCCCCATCCATTAATGGGTCTGCCCATTAAGGAAAGCTTGATTAGGGGAGATTTTGTTCTTGTTGGAAGGCCCACAGTTATTGTTAATTTCTAATGAGGCATTGGTTCTCAATAGTTGTGATGCCCTCTGGCTATAAAAAGTGTATAAATACTCTGAGGTGAGGTTTTATTTTGGGGCTTACTTATTGGAAGTGTTTGGCCAGATGAGACTCTGGGCAGCTGCTAAGGAGGCCCCTCGGCTTTCAAAACCCAGATGTTGGTGCATCTCTCTCTGGTAATTATGTATGCATGGCCAGACAGTTGGATTTGTCTGTTGATCTGTGTGATCTATTGCTTACAGTTAGACAGTTGGAAGCCCTGTCTATTGATCTTTATTTCTCTGTTGTATTTTCTCTGAATGCTGACTTTTTCCCCTGAACTATGTGAATAATATATGTGCTTGATTAAAGTAGATTAAAGTAGATTGTTGTAAAGTAGATTGTTGATCCCTCAAAAGTTGCTTTTCTTTTGGAAAAGGTCTAAGAAACTGTACAGCAGGCCCTTCTGTGTATGCTAGGGTCCTTGCTGATACAGTAAGCAGAGAGGGGAAGGGGATAAGAGAAGGTGGTAGGGGTGATAGAAAGAAGGGCAGATTGTGGGAGGTAGTAGCCAAAAGCAAAGACTTTTGAGGAGGCTCAAGGTGAACAGAGAGGAAATAGAATAAATGGTGTAGGGGATCAGCAGGGCAGAGAGAAATACAGTTAGCAACAGTAACTGTGAAAAAAGTTTGAAGCCAGTTTCTCTGACAAAGACCTCGTTTCTTAAACATATAGAGAACTGAGTCAAATTTTTAAAATAAATATGAGCCATTAAATAAATAAATAAACTAATAAATAAAAAAAAATAAAAAAGAGCCATTCCCAATTGATAAATGATCAAAAGATACAATCAGTTTTCAGATGGAGTAATCAAAGTTATCCATAGCCATATGAAAAAATACTCTAACTCACTACTGATTGAAGAAATGCAAATTAAAAAATTCTGAGGTACTAACTCATACCTATCAGACTGTCTATTAGGACAGAAAAGGATAATGACAAATGTTGGAGGGAATGTGGGGAAAATGAGACATTCATGCATTGTTTGTGGAACTGCGAACTGATTCAACCATTCGACAGAGCAATTTGGAGCTATGCCCAAAGGGTTATAAAAACCACGCATACTATTTGCCTAACAATACCACTACTAGGTCTGTATCTCCAAAGAGATTAACAAAAAAGGAAAAGGACCTATATGTACAACAATATTTATAGCAGCTCTTTTCTGGGGGTAAAGAGTTAGAAATTGAGGAGATACCTATCAACTGAGGAGTGGCTGAAAAAGTTGTGGTATATAGTTATGATAGAATATTATTGTGCTATAAGAAATGATGAACAGAATGCTCTCAGAAAAACCTGGAAAGACTTGCATGGGGTAATGCAAAGTGAAATGTACTGTGTAGAAAGTAACAGCAATGTTCTAAGTTGATTAGTTACAAATGACAACTGTTCTCAGCAATACAATGATCCAAGACAATTCTGAAGGATTCATGATAAAAAATGCTATTCACCCCCGGAAAAAGAAGTGTTGGCTTCTGAGTACACATTGAAGCATACTTTTTCACTTTCTTTGTTTTTTTGAGGTTTTCTTGGTCTGTGTTTTATTTCACAACACGACTAATATGGAAATGCTTTGCATGACTACACATGTATATCCTATATCGAATTGCTTCCTTCTTAATTGGAAGTGGGGGAGAGTTTTGGGGGGAGATCGAAGGAAGGGAGATAATTTGGAATTCAAAGTTTTAAAAACAGATGTTAAAATTGTTTTTACATGTAACTGAGGAAAAATAAAATGCTAATTTTTTTTAAAAGCAAGATTGCCATGAAACATGCCATAATTTGAAGGCAAGGAAACTACTGAGATTTCCATCTTCTAGAGCCAAATAAAGATGGTTTAAATCTATTGTGAGTCGGAAATATGTTTCCTGGGCATTTTAAATTGTTTCATTTCTGCTATCTGCTTTGGATGAGTTAAGTGTATTATGTTTTTAGAAAATGCTAAGCCCCAGTAACTTCCATCCTCTATGCCAGGTTCTATTTAGTATAAAGCAACCCTCAATGAAACATTAAAAATATGTTTTTAGTGAAATTAAAAAAAAAAGAAATCGCTTTAAGTGTAGGGAAGAAAGAAACATTTCAACTAACATTTATTGAGCATCATTTAAAAGGAGAATGCTGTGCTAGGCTCTCCATGATTTATCAGCAAGTAGAAGCAAATCCTTTACATCTGAAGAGTGATCAATGAATATTGAATATATATGTATATATAATATATCTATCATATAAATATATATACAAATATATCATATAAAATATATTTTATCAATGAACATTGAAGATATTTTTTTCCCTACAGTTTCATAGAACATAGTTAGAAGATGAGACCTCCATTAAACTTGAAGTCTAGTTAAGAGATGTCCGCAAAGGTTTTATGTGGCCTTCCCAACTTATGGAGATATTTTCACCAAAAAGCCCCAAACCCTGGAAGTGCTCTCTGTCCCTGCAGCCTCTCGCTCTGATTGAACAGTTCCTCTCAGTTAAGTCTCTGTTTTAAGGAGGAGGTCCAGGTCAGCCATGTCTTCATTTCTCTCCAGGCTGCAATCCTGAGTTTCCCAGACTTTCTTGGGTACCTTCAATTTTTTTCTCCTCCCCACCTTTCAGCAACCTTTTAATGTGTTATTTAGATAAGGCCACATATACCTAAATTGGACATTATATGATAAAGGGAGGACAATAAGGTAACCCAAGTGAAGGAGATATTTGTGGCTTTGGGTAAGTCTCTTAACTTTTCTAGGCCTCATTTTTCTCCTCTTTAAAACAGGAAATTGGATTTGAAGAAGTATAAAATCCCTACCAACTGTAAATCCTATGATCCTAGGAATACACAGACTGGGTTCAAGTCTTACTTCAGCTCTATGACCTAGAGCAAGTCACTAAAATTCTGTGCCTTCATTTTCCAATTCATAAAACAGGGAGAGTAAAATTTGCAATATCTGCACATAAGGTGGTTTGATGATCAAATAAAATAATCTGTGAAAAGGGGTTTTTAATTGTAAATCACCATAAAATATTAACAATTGCTATTCTTTTATTTTTATATTTTTGATGGATTTCAGTTAGAAATGGTGCTGGGTTAAGACACTGTCCTCTTATTATCCTTGCACATTTAACAGTCTGTAAACCATTTTACAGGTTAACAAAAAGGCTTCATTTTGTAATTGAATTAAAGTATTGGGATTTAAGTTCATCCCTGTAGTCTCACTGAAATGTGTCTTTGGGACAATTCCAGTAGCAGGCAGGATGATAGGAATTTATGTATCTCATCATGTTCCCTCTTGGGTTTGATTTCTCCCACTAGGCCTCTATATTTTATACGTTCTTCATTCCAAATAGCTTGGAAATTTTGAGTATTTGGTAGGGTGACATCTATTTAAAATGTTTTTCTAGAACTTTTATGAGTTAATGTTATGTTTGGGTGATTGTAGGCAACAATTCTCTCTGTGACGATACTCCAGTTCCTGTACAGTTGTTGAATTTGCAAGAATATTTTGGAGTCAATGTTGTATTCATTTTGTCATCATCTGAATTTATAAAGGAAAGTGAGTAGAGATGTATAATTCTAGTCACCTGATTGTATCTTTCAACATGTTTGGTAGGTGCTCAAATTTTACAACCCAAAGTGACATGTGGGACAGTTTCTACCTTTTCTTCATATAATTGGCACTGATCATTAAATATGGGATCCTTAAAGATAACCTTTCTGTAATGACTGGTGACAGTAAGGTGATCCTGAATCGTTGTCATAAAGTCCTCTGTTTCTATAAACAAATCCATATGGGCTAGCCATTTTTTTGATAATTCTTTCACTATTATTGGTTAGGTTCATATAGAGTTTACCCATGCAGTACCATTTGATTTCAGTCTTGTATGTTAGTCACTTCATAGACTCTATCCAGACCTAAGCCACTTTTAGTTTTATTTGAAAAATCCAGTGCTAACTATGGAAATGAATGTGGTACAGTGGAAAAAAGAATTACAGTTAAAGTCAGATGATCTGGGATCAGATCTCAGGTTTGCTTTTAACCTGTGTGACCACGGCAAATTATTTAACCTCCCTGGGCCTCACTTTCCTTATCTGTAAAGGTAGGAATTTGAACTAGATGACCTCTGGGGTCTCTTCCAATTCTAGATCTATGAAACTATAAAAATACCCATTATTTGTCTTTCCTATTGCTCAGTGATGTGGAATTTTTTCAGAATTTCAGAAACTGCTTAACATGTTTATAATGGACACCAAGAACATCTATCAACCCTCTTCCTACCATTATCATTTTATAATTATATTAATAATTATTATTATCTTCAGAAATAAATAGAAAAATTGTCACTCAAAAAACTGAGCCATTTAGCCTCAGTGTTTTAAGTGTACTATCAAATGGCATTTACCTTAGCCATAAAGTTACAAGGGTACAAATTTCAGCCTGATATGAAGAGAAACTTCCTACCAATACAGGTTTTTTTCACACTGGAAATTTTCCCAGAAAAAATGTTTGTGACAACTTGGCAGGTATGTTATAGAGGCGAATCATTGTTCAGATCTGGGTTGAGCTAGAGCTCTGAGATTGCTTTCCATGCTAAGAATTTGTGATTAGTATGAAACTATAAAAGTTCATATAACTACATACATGATATATCTTATATGAATGTATATAAGCATACATTAATATATGCATTGCTAAAGAAAAGAAAATGATATATTAAAATGCTGGTATTTTTGTGCTTTATTACCTATAATAAGTATGGTGATTTACTTACAAGGATTTTTTAAAAAGGACATTATTTTTCCCCACTCCTAAAATAAGTCTTAGAAAGGATTTTCCATGGTTTGCATCAGACACAGATGTGCTTGGAATCCATTTGCAGCAGAAGCAACAAATGAAAAAAAACCCCAGAGAAGAACAGACTATCATGAAGTTGTGGCTGTTTTATTTAAAATTAATGTAACATGTTGTACACTTAAAGGAAGATCAAACTTTTTTTTTCTTCTTTAATTATGATTCTGGGACTGAAAATGTGAACCAGATGATGAGCTCCCAAATAAAATCTTGAAGACAATATGAAATCTTGTAGCCAGTCTTTAAGACGATCTCAGTATTTCTTCTTTCATTTGCTATTCATATACTGTGCCCTAATTAGCAACATAGAGACAGCATGGATTAGAGAAGCAGTTTTCACATCAGGAAAATCTGGATCTAAGTACTATTTATGGGTGGTGTGGTGGAGATCTCAGGAAGACCTGGGTTCAAATCCAGCCTCAGACTCTTACTAGCTGTGTGTTTTGCGTCTGTGGGCAAACCACTTAACATTACTACATCTCTAGGATGTGATAATGATAAAATGAGATAATAGTTATAAAGGACTTTACAAACTTTGAGATGCTATATAAAGCTACTGTTATTGTAACACTGAGCAATTTAACCTTTCGATGCCCTGGAAAACCCTTTACAATTCTAAGTTATAGAGAAGGTGCCTATCTGTAGTTCCCTACGAAGCAATAAAATTGCAGCTTCTATAGTTTTGGAAAGGAAAAAAAAAGATTAATAAAGAGCCTGACACTGAGGTTGTTAATATAATCTTGGCTAGCAATAACCAAATCGGGAGTGTGCTTATGACTTATTGGTCATCGAACTAGTGGTGCTCATTTTCCTTCTTTGCTTAGAACTTCTTAATAGGTTTCCTCAGTAAGTGTCAAGCTCTTAATCAGCTGGGAACAAAGTTATGAGGAGGGTATCAATCACTCTTCTAATTAAGCCAGAAATGACAGTGAGGTCCATTGGAAAATAACTAAACAAGTTGTAATACATGAACGTAATGGAATGTTTACTGCATGGTCACTAATGATGAATACAAAGAATACAGAGAAGCACAGGAAGACATATGAACTGATGCGAAGTGAAGCAGAAGTAGAAAAAATAATATCACAATAATTTCATTGCAAATGGAAAGAGCAGCAACAAAAAAGGAATTGATCTCTGTCATTACAGTGATCCAGATTAGCTCTAAAAAGTGATAAAGAAAATGTAGCCCGGAAGCCCAATGGATAGAATTCTGGGTCTGGGGTCAGGAAGTTCAAATCTAATCTCAGATACTAGCTGTGTGACCCTGAGCAAGTCAATTAACCTCTATCTGTCTCAGTTTTTTCAACTATGAAATGGGGACCATAGAACACCTACCCCTCATGGTTGTTGTGAGGATCAAATGAGATAACATTTTTATGATGCCTGGCACATAGTAGGTACTTAATAAATTGTTCCCTTCCCTTTCTTTTCACTTTGTTGTGAGAGAAGTGAACTCTGGATGGATAACATTGTATATAATGTTAGGCTTGTTTAATTTTCCTGAACTATTTTTTTATTCTTTATCATAAGGGAGTGTTTTGGAGATGAAAGGAAGGGAATATTGGTAAATTAACATGATAGAAAAAAATATATAACTAAAAAAAAAGAAAGTAGAGTGCAGATAGGTAGGAATCCCATATGAGATAAGTGTATGATTTGTCACAAATTAAACGTGTGGAACTAAGAACAAGGATGAATCAAAATTTACTTAGGAGTTTTGGGATGTGATGTAAAGTTTTAAAAGATTGAAAGACCATCCTGCAGGGTAATGAAAAGCACTGATTCATCATCTTTGATCTAAGGAAACTGAGGCTCATAGAGACTAAATTACTTGTCCATATTTACACAGCTAGTGTGAGAATTAAACCCAAATCTCTCTAGTTTCCAACTCTGCTGCTTTTGGTAAAAGCTTAAAATAAGATAGTTCCAGCAGAAATGGAAAGCAAGACGTGAATTTAAAATACCTTTAAAGAAAGGAAGAAATGACAGGATACAATTCTTGTCCAATACTTTACCACCTAATTGATACACATTTCCGAATCTGTGACCTTTTGTCCTTAAGTAAACAAAGCATCCATATGTACCCTAGCTGTTTGTTTTTCACCTGAATGTTGTGAAAAACAAGACGAGAAATTAAAAACCAATAATATTTCAGACATATAAAGCATCTGTATTTAGTTAACCTCATTGTTTAATTTATATTTGTAGAAATAAACAACAGTTTCTTTTTTTGAGGAGTTTCAGGCTATATTGGTAGTGGCAAATTATGTAAAAAAAAAAAACAAACCAAACAAACACCAAAAGGAAACTATCACTTTTGTTTTGAAGTCTTCAGTATCTTAAGGAGGTAATTCTATACATTTTTCCATGATCCATTTTTAAAATCAAAGGAAAAGAACCATCTAATAAGCAGAAAACAGAAATAGTTGTATGTGTGGGAGTGGGGAGAAATCACATTTCTCATGGGACAGTTACAGAACTGGAGTAAGAGTGAAAAATTCAAGGAATCTAAACCAAATGTATTTTATATGTTGAACCTTAGTCCAGAAATAAAGATGATTTTCCTATAGTTGGAATAACTGTCAACTATTTTTTAAAAAGATACAAATACCAATGTAGGAAAACTGATGCAAAACTCCTCCTGAACCACATATTTAACATAATGTAATAAAAAAAAAATGTGTTGGTAGGGGTGAACAACAAGTGTGAGATAATCAAACACATTTGTCCATATATACAGGAATATTCCATTTGAAAAGGGAATTGTGGAATGGGAATCTGTATAAATGTTAGCTCAAATTGATGAAGCCGTCAGTGACCAATCACTTTGCCAGAATGACTGTGAAGTTGAGAGAATCAGAAGGATGGACCCCAGTGAGGCTGCTAAGCCTAATGCTGGATGAATGCAGGATTTCTAAATTGCATAATACTATTAGGCTTATTTTATCTCCTTCTCCCTAACCCTCTTATTATTTGTCTATAGGATACATAAAAAGCAGTAAAGCAGTGTAAAAATTTTATTCATTGGCATAAATTAGTAGGAATTTGATGCCCTGTTCATTAGGTCACATTATTCATTTTGTCAAATTAAATTCCTTCCTTATTTATTTCTAATTCTTTTTTTTTTTTTTTAAATTTGCATTCCAAATTCTCTCTTTCCTTCCAGCTCTTTTCTCACCAATTGAGTAGGCAAGAAATGTGATGTCAGTCATGCAAAACATATTTCCTGATTAGCCAGGTCAGAGAGAAAGACAGGAAGAGAGAGAGAGAGAGAGAGAGAAAGAGAGAGAGAGAGAGAGAGAGAGAGAGAGAGAGAGAGAGAGAGAGAGAGAGAGAGAGAGAGAGAGCAAAGGAGGGAGAGAGGAATGAAGGAAGAAAGGAAGGAAGGAAGAAAATGAAAAAATTTACACTTCAGTTTGCACTCAGAGTTCATCAGTTTCCCCTCTGGAGGTGGGTAGAATTTTTCCTCGTGGGTCTTTGTAATTGTCTTAGATTATTTTCTTAATCTGATTAATGAAGTCTTTCACAGTTGATCATGCGTACAATATTGCTGTTGCCGAGTATAGTATTCTCCTGGTTCTACTCACTTCACTTTGCATTAGTTGATATAAGACCTCAGATTCTTTTGAAACGATCCTGCTTATCATTTTTATAGCACAATAATATCCAATCATAATTATGTACCACAATTTGTTCAGCCATTCCTCAATGATTATCATTCCCTTACTTTCCAATTCTTTACCACCACAGAAGAGCTACTATAAATAATTTTGTGAAATAAGTCCTTTTCCCTTTTCTTTGATTTCTTTGAGCTAAAAACCTAGTTGTGTTGTTGCTTCCCTTTAGGCATAGTTCCATGTTGTTCTTCAGAATAGTTGGAACAGTTCATAACTCCACCAGCAGTGCATTAGTGTCCCAATTTTCCCACATCTTTTCTCATATGTCATTTTCCTTTTCTGAAATACTAGCTAATTAGGTAGATATCTGTAAGATAGTATCTCAGAATTGTTTTAATTTGAATTTCTCTTATCTATAGTAATTTAGAACATTTTTTTATGTGAGTATAGGTAGCTTTGATTTATTCTTCTGAAAACTGCCTGTTCATATCTTTCAATCATTTATCAAGTGGAGAATGGCTCATGTTTTTATAGACTTGACTAATGTCCCTATATTTTTGAGAAATGAAGTGTTTATGAGAGAAATTTGCTGTAATTTTTTTATATTACTTCATTGTCTTTGGTATCTTTTAGGTCTGAATGGACCTCATCTGGTTTTGTAAAAATAAAATAGATAAACCAGTGGTTAATTTGATTTAAAAAAAAACACAATAAAACCAAATTAGCAGTATCAAAAATGAAAAGTGTGACTTCACCACCAATGAAGATGAGATGAAAGCAATTATTAGGAACTACTTTGCCCAAGTACATGCCAGTAAATCTAACAATCTAAGTGAAGTGGATGAATATTTACAAAAATATAAATTGCCCAGATTAACAGAAGAGGTAATAGAATACATAAATAATCATATCTTAGACAAAGAAATTGAACAAGCCATAAATGAGCTCCCTAGGAAAAATTCCTCAGGACCAGATGACTTCACAAGTGAAGTTTACCAAACACTTAAAGAACAATTAATTCCAATACTACACAAATTATTTGGAGAAATAGACAAAAGAGGGGTCCTATTATATTCCTGCTATGAAACAAATATGGTGCTGATACCTAAACCAGGAAGAGAAAGAGAGACAGATAGATATATATAGTTATATATATATTGATATATATTGTTATATATATTGATATGTGTGTATATATATGTATATATAACTATTTTCCTACTGAAATACACTAAAAAAATAAGCAAACAACATCAAAGAATTTGACCATAAAAACTTATTATGATGTAAGGGAAGACCAAGACACAAACTCAGAAGACAACCATAGGAAAACAGCTGTTAGGAAAGTCTCAGAGGAAAAAAAAAATTCCAAACTAGACACAAGCCCAACCAGAATTTTTGAAAGATTTAAAGAAAGAAATGAACAATAGTGGGAAAATTGGGAAAAGAAATGAAAATGATGCAAGAAAATTATGAAAAGAGAATTAACAACTTGGAAAAAGAGGTACAAAAAGATACCAAAGAAGATAACAATTTAAAAACAGAATTGGCCAAATGATAAAAGAGGTACAAAAATTCACTGAAGAAAAGAACTCCTCATAAAGCAGAATTGGCCAAATGGAAAAAAGAAATGCAAAAGTTCACTGAAGAAAATAATTCCTTAAAATTTAGCCAATGACTCCATGAGACATCAGGAAACAATAAAATAAAGTCAGAGAATAAAAAATAGAAGAAATATGCAATATGTCATCAGAAAAACAACTGACCTAAAAAATAGATCAAGGAGAGATAATCCAAGAATTATTGGACTGCTGCCTAAAAGCCAGGACAAAAAAAAACAACCAAAAACCAGATATTATCTTTCAAGAACTGGTCAAGGAAATCTTTCCCAATATGCTAGAATCAGAGGGTCAAAATAGAATTCAAAAGAATCCACCAATTATCTCCTGAAAGAGATATCAAAATTAAAATTCCCAGCAATATTGTAGCCAAATTTTGGAGATCACAGGTCAAGGAGAAAAAATTGCGAACAGCCAGAAAGAAAACATTCAAATACCATGGAACCATAGTCAGGATCACAGAAGTTTTAACAACTTCTATTTAATAGATCAGAAGACCTGGAATATCATATTCTGAAAAGCAAAGGAGACAGCATTACAACTAAAAATAACCTATTCAGTAAAACTGAATATAATCCTTTAGGGGGAAAATTGATATTTAGTGAAATAGACCAGTGCTCAGACCAGGAGAACAGTCACCACACCTCTCCCAGGATCATACTACCCAGAAAACTGCAACACTAAGAAGCCTAAAGCTTGGGAGAGTGCCTCTCCATCAGATTTAAACAATTGGAAAATATCAATTGTCACCTGAGTGTGGAGAGGCATTTTCTCAAACTTTGGGCATTTTCATACAGTTTTCAAAATTGGTACTGGGGATCTGAAAGTTTTGGTGCTTTCAGGGTGGTATGATCCTGGGAGAGGTGTGATCACTGCTCTCCTGAAATGAGCTCCAGTCTTTTTACCCAGGAAGAGGCTTTGCTTCCTTGTAGCCATAAGGTCTAGTGCTTCTCTTTGCCCTAGAATTGTGACCCAGATATTCATATAATCAATGAAATTGCTATGCCCCAGTTTCAGCTCAGGGTCTCCAATAATCTCTTTCTATAATCTTTGTGAAACCCACTTACCATCCCTGGGCAGAATTCCTGGAAAGTTGTTTCTGCCCATTGTCACAGCCTCTTCCAAGGGCCATAGCTGGTGTTTCTGGGTCATATACTCCAGGCCAGCATCCAGCTCAATGTCACAGATCTCTCCTACCCACCTTGTAAGTTGTCTTAGGCAGGGAAAATGTCTCACTATGACTTTTTGTTAATTTTGCTGCTCCAGAGTTTGATTTGGATCATTATTTTAAAGTTGTTTGAGAAGAATATTGGGAGAGTTACTGCCTTGACTCCACCGTCTTGTCTCCGTCCCTATATTACTTCCAGTGTTGTACATAGACGCATCATTCTCTACCCTCCCCCCTCTCCAAAAATCACTTTCTATTGAGAGTTATCTTTTCTTTTAAGATCAAATTTTTTCATCTGCATAATTAAGGTGCTTGACTTAGCCACTACAGTTCTAAAATTACATGATTCTTGGTTATCATTTTGATTTTAAGCCTTGAAACATTGCTTGTACTTCTTAACTATCCTTTTAAAGTAATTCCTTCTGAGTTGTTAAGCAACTGGTCAATGACCAGGAAGGGTACTTTCTATAACTGCTACCCTCAGATACGTCATCCTAGCTCTCTGATATTCAGTGCCCAATATTATACAATTTTCTTCCAGAGAACTCTGCTGGCTTTCCACTGTTTCCCCTACTATGAGTTCCTTCAAATAGCAGTGGAGGTCAGGGAAGTCCACCCATCCAGGAAAGAGAAGAATGATCAGTTTTAGAGGAAAAGAAGTGACAGGACCAGAAGATTCTGATATTCCTCTATTTATTATCCCCTTTTGTCTTGTTGGTATCTACTATTTATTTACTTTTGTCTTGGTGGTATTTAATAACAGCTAGAATTCATCAAGTTGGAAGGGAAGGTGTTAGAGCAGAGTAAAGAGAACCTGGCTCCATTAGCCCCAGATATCTTAAATAAGTGTTTAAATCAGCCAAATAAATGAAGGGTAGAACGCAGTGTTGCCCAACTCAATAAAATCTGGTCTTTCATAGGATTGTTTTTGTTCATCATTTTTCAGCCATATCTGACTCTTCATAATCCCATTTGGGCTTTTCTTGGCAAAGATACTGGAGTGGTTTGCCATGTCCTTCTCCAGCTCATTCTACAGATGAGAAAACTGAGGCAAACAGTTAAGTGACTTGCCCAGGGTCACACAGCTAGTAAGTATCTGAGGCTGGATTTGAACTCATGAAGAGGAGTCTTCTTAACTCCAGGTCTGGCACTCTATCCACTGTTGCACCAATTCTCCATGTATTCCCACTGTTGACTTAAATTCAGATTTGTCTTAAGTTCTTCATGAGTCCAGTTATTACCTCATAATTGTACTCTGCTACCAAACAGGCAGGCCTTGCATATTTCTAAGGGCACTAGTTGATAAGAGTTTGGCCACAGACAAATCTTGTGCTACTGCCCTGGCAAAACTATCACCAAAGTCATACCATTCATCTCCCTGACACACATAAGATAATCAGAGTGAGGAGGCCCATTGAGTTCCTTGCCAGGTAGGCTCCAAGGGTGGGATCAGATGAGATGAGAAAGTTACTTCATTGTGTCTGGTGCCATGGATGTTACTTATTATATTATGTCACCACTTGTGGATACACAGTTGGATGTGACCAAGGGAAATATGGAGTCACTGAAAAAAATGAGCAATAAAAGGAATCTTTTAAAAACTATAGAATAATTTATAAACACTGAGAATATTTATTTGAACATTTGGATAAGCATTGAAAAATGATATTTTTAAAAAAACCCATTTTACATTTAAAAAACAAAAAGAATCTTATTCTTGACCTTTTGGGATTTCTTCTCTTATTAGAACAAAATCATTCCTGGACTCATAGCTGTTAATGAAATACAACTTGAATAAAATCAATGGCCCTCAGATTTATTATTTAGCACAATTCTTTCTTTTGTAATTCTATAATCTTCTTCTTCTATGTGCATGTTTCCTCCACTTTAAAATAGGGATGATCATCCTTACATTACCCACCTCACACATTATATTGTGAGAAATATGAATTGTCAGGATTATTGTAGTTGCAGATTCCATTCCAGTTCACATACAAAGTTTAATGTGAATTGTATGCTAATAGTGGCAATAGTGAAAATTTCTGATGCCAATCTTTGAGGACTATTTCACAACATCTCATTGTAATACTAATGAGTTCTGGCTAACTCAAATCATATGAAAGCTTCATGGGAGAAAAATTACCAAAAAATCAAATTATTTATGATCAATACTAGTGTAATATGAAGAAAAGAGTATTAGACTTGGAATGAAAAAACTTGATTTGAATCCTGGGTCTACAATTTACTAGTTAAATGACAAGATCATTCTCTTTTCGGAACCTCAGTTTCCTCATCGCTAAAGTGATGAATGAATACCTACTTCACAAGTTGTTGTGAGAATTGAAATTGCATATATATATGTATATACATACATATATATGTATATGTATACATATATATAGTGCTTTGTAAACTACAAAGTGATGCATAAACCTCAAATTTTCTTATTGCCATGCACTATCTGAAGAAAAAATTATTTTTACCACACAGGTGCAATGTTTACAGAATAAAGATATCAAGGTTGTATAGAAATAAAAAACACAAAAATTCTGACTGAATTTGGTTAAGAAATAAGTAGAATTCAGGAGTTCAATCTTTTTGTATGTGCTAGTGCTATGACAAATAACTAAACTGACTAATGGTTTAATGATGTCACTGAGTGTAGATGCAGCTTTTATCTCCATCAATGTTACCTTCCCATATGATGTAATCCCCTAAAAGTCTTCTTGCTGTAAGTTTCCATAAGCTCTACATCCAGATTTTGGTTTATTGACCATCAATTTGAAGGTTGGTCTACTAATTGCAATGGAATTCTGTCTGGGAGTGATAAAAGAGAAACCTCACTAATTAGATTTGTATTTGTAATTGTACGATATAGACTAAAAAACTCTTAAGAGATTGTAGTTAAGTGTGGGTTTGGAGTAAGCTAACTGTTGGAAAAGGTTATTATTTAGACCTTGGATGAAAGGAGGAATGACTTTCTATGGTTTTGCTGGTCATATATCACAGATCTGTTAGTTGCTAATAGAATAGGAAGGGGAAAAAAGGGAAGTACTTAAAACTCAGTTTGTCTGCGGGCAGACAGACGTAAGGGTGGTAGGCCAGATGAGATAATGTCCTGGGCTGCCTATTGATATAGGGAAGTTTAAATGCCAAGTAACCCACATGTCAGTTAATTTGTGTTGATTTAGCTTGGATGTCTGGATAAAGAGATTAGTTAGGGGGAGAAAAGCCTTTACAAGGACATCCATTTATAAAAAGGGGACTGCAGATTATGTCTTGTACACACACTCTGCAGCTAATAGATCCTTAAGTGAAGAAACAATGAGCCTGAATGCCATCAGGAAGACCCACAAGAAAATTTCCCGGAAATATCGAAAACAAACTTAGACAAACTCTAAATTCGGCTCACCCATGAATATCATCAAACCCCAGAGGTTCAGTGACTCCCTCGCTGTACCTCCCTTCTCAAAAAAAAAAAAAAAATGTGTACAAACCCAAGAAGAAGAAAATTACATCTTAAAAAAATACCAATTGAAATCACATTAGTATTATCCTAGAAGAACTGAAAATAGATGAGGATACAATATTCTGAAATGAAAGAGAAAGTGTCCTGTAACTTAAAATTGTCTATCCGTTAAAACCATGCGTTTCTTTTCATGAAGAAGGATACGTTTTAAATCTACCTAAAGTCTTCCAGTCATTCCTGCGGTAGAAGACAGACTTAGCTCAGGGCTTTGATATGAAACTGACCACAAAGTTAAAACCTTAACAAAGAAAAGAGACATTTAAACAATAAATAAACATGGAAACTTTAGATTCTATAGGAAGCAAAGCAGGGCGCTCTCTGACTTCAAGCCTCAGCTAGAAGAAAGGGCATGAAAGGAATCATTAGAGGGAATCAACTGGCAAAATGCCAAAGAAGATGAAAAGCAAACAAATGAAAAGCAAACAGAGTTCTGAAGAGGCGTGACAAAGAGGAGGAGAGTTGTTTCATCTTGAGTTTGTGCTCTACAGATGAGGTCCAAGCTCAGGAAAAGTGATAGGGTAAAGTAGATAATCATTAAACCAAACCAGTCTACATAGGGAAGAAGGATGGAGTCTTTGAAAGGCTTATCTCAGTAAAACTAAGTAGATAATCATTAATCCAAACCAATCTACATAGGGAAGGAGGAAGGAATCTTTGAAAGGCTTATCTCAGTAAAACTAAGGATCTATGTTTAGGGAGGGAAGAGATGTGTGTGTATGTGGTGTGTGTGTGTGTACCAGTGAAATAAAAGGAATTGTACCCATTGTTGGTTTCGAAACGTAATTAACGTAGTAGATTGTGATCACAGAAAAATCAGACTTTAAGATTACAACACTGACTATGAA